>NC_056461.1:42117440-42119940 GCF_018296145.1 Oncorhynchus tshawytscha
TACAGAATGGAGCCGTCTGCGTACAGGTGGATCAGAGACTCACCAGCAGCAAGAGCGACATCATTGATGTATACAGAGAAAAGAGTCGGTCCAAGAATTGAACCCTGTGCCACCCCCATAGAGGCTGCCAGAGGCCCGGACAACAGGCCCTCCGAATTGACACACTGAACTCTATCAGAGAAGTAGTTGGTGAACCAGGCGAGGCAATCATTTGAGAAACCAAGGCTTTCGAGTCTGCCGATGAGGATGTGGTGATTGACAGAGTCAAAGGCCTTGGCCAGGTCAGTGAATACAGCTGCACAGTATTGTTTCTTAAGGATGGAGGGATGGTTAAAGGGATGGTTAAAGGGATGGTTAAAGGATGGACGGATGGTTAAAGGGATGGTTAAAAGATGGAGGGATGGTTAAAGGGATGGTTAAAGGGATGGTTAAAGGGATGGTTAAAAGATGGAGGGATGGTTAAAGGGATGGTTAAAGGATGGAAAGGGATGGTTAAAGGATGGTTAAAAAGGGATGGTTAAAGGATGGAGGGATGGTTAAAGGGATGGTTAAAGGATGGTTAAAGGGAGGGATGGTTAAAGGGATGGTTAAAGGAGGATGGTTAAAGGGATGGTTAAAGGGATGGTTAAAGGGATGGTTAAAGGGATGGTTAAAGGGATGGTTAAAAGATGGAGGGATGGTTAAAGGGATGGTTAAAGGGATGGGTAAAGGGATGGAGGGATGGTTAAAGGGATGGTTAAAGGGATGGTTAAAGGGATGGTTAAAGGGATGGTTAAAGGATGGAGGGATGGTTAAAGGGATGGTTAAAGGGATGGTTAAAGGGATGGTTAAAGGGATGGTTAAAGGATGGAGGGATGGTTAAAGGGATGGTTAAAAGATGGAGGGATTTTTAAAGGGATGGTTAAAGGGATGGGTAAAGGGATGGAGGGATGGTTAAAGGGATGGTTAAAGGATGTAGGGATGGGTAAAGGGATGGAGGGATGGTTAAAGGGATGGTTAAAGGATGGAGGGATGGTTAAAGGGATGGTTAAAGGATGTAGGGATGGTTAAAGGATGGAGGGATGGTTAAAGGGATGGTTAAAGGATGGAGGGATGGTTAAAGGGATGGTTAAAGGATGTAGGGATGGTTAAAGGATGGAGGGATGGTTAAAGGATGGAGGGATGGTTAAAGGGATGGTTAAAGGATGGAGGGATGGTTAAAGGATGTAGGGATGGTTATAACCTCTGAAGGATTAGCCCCATTTTTTCAATTTTTGCCTAAAATGACAAACCCAAATCTACCTGCCTGTAACTCAGGCCCTGAAGCAAGGATATGCATATTCTTGGAACCATTTGAAAGGAAACACTTTGAAGTTTATGGAAATGTGAAAGAAATGCAGGGAATGAAAGGAAAGTAGAATATAACACAATAGATCTGGTAAAAGATAATAGAAAGTATTATTTTTTACATCATATTTGAAATGCAAGACAAAGGCCATAATGTATTATTCCAGCCCATGTGCAATTTAATTTTTGTCCACTAGATGGCATCAGTGTATGTGCAAAGTTTTGGACTGATCCAATGAACCATTTCATTTTTGTTAAAAATTTTGTATCAAGACTGACCAAATGTGCCTAAGTTGTTTAATAACTTTTCATGTTCAAAATTGTTCACTCTCCTCAAACAATAGCATGGTATTATTTCACTGTAATAGCTAAGTGTAAATTGGACAGGTCAGTTAGATTAACACGAATTTAAGCTTTCTGCCAAGATCAGATATATCTATGTCCTGGGAAATTCTCTTGTTACTTACAACCTCATGCTAATCGCATTAGCATACGTTAGCTCAACCGTCCCTTGGTAGGGACACCGATCCCAAAGAAGCTTTAAATGGATGGAGGGATGGAGAGATAGTTAAAGGATTGAGGGATGGTTAAAGGGATGGTTAAAGGATTGAGGGATGGTTAAAGGGATGGTTAAAGAGATGGAGGGTGACACCTGGGAAGGAGGAAAAAAAATAGTTGGTTCAGTAATTGAAGGAGTAATGTGAAAAGGGTGAAGGTACATCTGCATCTTGGGAGGACAGAGAAGGGGGGAGAGAAAGTTTATATGGCAGAGAGAGGTGAAGGAGAGGGGAATGGAGAGAGATAACTTCAGGGACAGAGAATTAAAGAAGTAAAGAGGAATAGTTCTGAAGTTAGCAGCACTAGTTGTTGTAAAGTCGGACAGTTCATACAGCGGCAAGAAGAAGTATGTCTTCTTCTTATCTTTTAGAATGACCTGGATTTCTGCATAAGTCATAAGATTTGATCTGATCTTCATCTAGGTCACAACAGCAGACAAACACAGTCTGCTTAAACTAAAACGTAAAACTTTCCACCTTCTCCACTGCTGTCGATGTGGATAGGAGGGTGTCCTGTCGATGTGGATAGGAGGGTGTCCTGTCGATGTGGATAGGAGGGTGTCCTGTCGATGTGGATAGGGAGGGTCTCCTGCCGATGTGGATAGGAGGGTGTCCTG
>NC_056461.1:42122440-42137440 GCF_018296145.1 Oncorhynchus tshawytscha
ATCTGAGAGACAAGGCAAGAAGGGCATTCTATGCCATCAAGAGGAACATACATTCCAACATTCCAATTAGGATTTGGCTAAAAATACTTGAATCAGTCATAGAGCCCATTGCCCTTTATGGTTGTAAGGTCTGGGGTCCGCTCACCAACCAAGACTTCACAAAATGGGACAAACACCAAATTGAGACTCTGCACGCAGAATTCTGCAAAAATATCCTCAGTGTACAACGTAGAACACCAAATAATGCATGCAGAGCAGAACTAGGCCGATACCCACTAATTATCAAAATCCAGAAAAGAGCCGTTAAATTCTATAACCACCTAAAAGGAAGCGATTCCCAAACCTTCCATAACAAAGCCATCACCTACAGAGAGATGAACCTGGAGAAGAGTCCCCTAAGCAAGCTGGTCCTGGGGCTCTATTCACAAACACAAACACACCCTACAGAGCCCCAGGACAGCAGCACAATTAGACCCAACCAAATCATGAGAAAACAAAAAGATAATTACTTGACACATTGGAAAGAATTAACAAAAAAACAGAGCAAACTAGAATGCTATTTGGCCCTACACAGAGAGTACACAGCGGCAGAATACCTGACCACTGTGACTGACCCAAAATTAAGGAAAGCTTTGACTATGTACAGACTCATTGAGCATAGCCTTGCTATTGAGAAAGGCCGCCGTAGGCAGACATGGCTCTCAAGAGAAGACAGGCTATGTGCTCACTGCCCACAAAATGAGGTGGAAACTGAGCTGCACTTCCTAACCTCCTGCCCAATGTATGACCATTTTAGAGAGACATATTTCCCTCAGATTACACAGATCCACAAAAAAATTGAAAACAAATCCAATTTTGATAAACTCCCATATCTACTGCGTGGAATTGCACAGTGTGCCTTCACAGCAGCAAGATTTGTGACCTGTTGCCACGAGAAAAGGGCAACCAGTGAAGAACAAACACCATTGTAAATACAACCCATATTTATGCTTATTTATTTTATCTTGTGTCCTTTAACCATTTGTACATTGTTAAAACACTGTATATATTTAATATGACATTTGTAATGTCTTCATTGTTTTGAAACTTCTGTATGTGTAATGTTTACTGTTCATTTTTATTGTTTATTTCACTTTATATATTATCTACCTCACTTGCTTTGGCAATGTTAACACATGTTTCCCATGCCAAGAAATCCCTTGAATTGAATTGAATTTAATTTAATTGAGAGCGAGAGAGGGATTATAGTACTTGCGCCTTGCCAGGACAGAGACCAGACCAACAGGACAGAGACCAGATCAGACCAACAGGACAGAGAGCAGACCAACAGGACAGAGACCAGACCAACAGGACAGAGACCAGACCAACAGGACAGAGACCAGACCAACAGGACAGAGAGCAGACCAACAGGACAGAGAGCAGACCAACAGGACAGAGAGCAGACCAACAGGACAGAGACCAGACCAACAGGACAGAGACCAGACCAACAGGACAGAGACCAGACCAACAGGACATAGACCAGACCAACAGGACAGAGAGCAGACCAACAGGACAGAGAGCAGACCAACAGGACAGAGAGCAGGACCAGACAGGACAGAGACCAGACCAACAGGACAGAGACCAGACCAACAGGACAGAGACCAGACCAACAGGACAGAGACCAGACCAACAGGACAGAGAGCAGACCAACAGGACAGAGACCAGACCAGACCAACAGGACAGAGACCAGACCAGACCAGACCAGGACAGACACCAGACCAACAGGACAGAGACCAGACCAACAGGACAGAGACCAGACCAGACAGGACAGAGACCAGACCAGACAGAGACAGACCAGACCAACAGGACAGAGACCAGACCAGACCAACAGGACAGAGACCAGACCAACAGGACAGAGACCAGACCAGACCAACAGGACAGAGAGCAGACCAACAGGACAGAGAGCAGACCAACAGGACAGAGACCAGACCAACAGGACAGAGACCAGACCAACAGGACAGAGACCAGACCAGACCAACAGGACAGAGAGCAGACCAACAGGACAGAGAGCAGACCAGACCAACAGTGGACCGAGTCTGTCTGTCTATTTGTCATCTGGACTGTTCTGAGTCCGTGTGTGAGTTACAGTAGATGGACAACATTTCTCTTCCTGGGGATATAACCTCTTTCATAATGACAAACAAACAGACAGAACAATATCTGAAGAAGCACTGATTCCTAACTAACTGCCTGCAGTGAAACACTACTGAATGGATAAGGACATGTAATAGAGTGTATTAGGATGTCAGCATGTGTTTACGTGGGCCTCTCAAAACAGTCTGTTCGAGCAGCTGTGTGTGTGATGTGAGTGTGATGTGAGTGTGTGTGTGTGTGGAATGTATGTGGGATATGTGTGTGATATGTGTGTGACGTGTGTGTGTGTGTGGGTGATGTGTGTGATGTGTGTGTGTGTCTGTGTGATGTGTGTGTGTGTGTGTTTCAGTGTGTTTCAGTGTGTGATGTGAGTGTGTGTGTGAATGTATGTGGGATATGTGTGTGATATGTGTGTGACGTGTGTGTGTGTGTGGGTGATGTGTGTGATGTGTGTGTGTCTGTGTGATGTGTGTGTGATGTATGTGTGTGTGTGTGTGTGTGTGTTTCAGTGTGTGATTCAGTGTGTGATGTGAGTGTGTGTGTGGGGATGTATGTGGGATATGTGTGTGATATGTGTGTGTGTTTGTGTGGGCGATGTGCGTGTGTGTGTCTGTGTGATGTGTGAGTGTGTGTGTGTGTGTGTGTGTGTTTGTTTCAGTGAGTGTTTCTATCTGTGTGTGTGTGTGTTTGTGTGTTGTGTGTGTGTGTGTGTGTCTGTGTGTGTGTGTGTGTGTGTGTGTGTGTGTGTGTGTGTGTGTGTGTGTGTGTGTGTGTGTGTGTGTGTGTGTGTGTGTTTTCAGTGTGTGTGTTTTTCAGTGTGTGTGTGTGTGTGTGTTTCAGTGTGTGTGTGTCTGTGTGTGTGTGTGTTGTGTGTGTGTGTGTGTGTGTGTGTGTGTGTGTGTGTGTGTTTCAGTGTGTGTGTTGTGTGTGTGTGTGTGTGTGTGTGTTTGTGTGTGTGTGTGTGTGTGTGTGTGTGTGTGTGTGTGTGTGTTTCAGTGTGTGTGTGTTTGTGTGTATAAACAGAGCTGAGGGGTAATGATATTCCACTTAATTATCGTCCATCTCCCCTCCATCAGAACCACACATCCACTATGACATCACAGCCTGTTCCTAGGCAACTAGAACACATCGTCATAGAAACTGGATAAGTAGTGCCAGTGTGTGTGTGTGTGTGTGTGTGTGTGTATGTGTTGCCGCATGCATGTGTGTACGTGTGTGTGTGTGTGTGTGTGTGTGTGTGTGTGTGTGTGTGTGTGTGTGTGTGTGTGTGTGTGTGTGTGTGTGTGTGTGTGTGTGTGTGTGTGTGTGTGTGTGTGTGTGTGTGTGTGTGTGTATCATGACTTATGTATGTTTCTGTACCTCTCTGTCTGAGCCAGTCTGCTCACTAGACAGCCTGAGCTAGATACTATGAGAGTGGAGATTAATTACACTGGACGAAAATAGAAACGCAACACGCAACAATTTCTACCATTTTACTGAGTTACAGTTCATATGAGGAAATCAGTCCATTAAAATACATTCACTAGGCCCTAATCTATGGATTTCATGTGACTGGGAATAGATATGCATTTCAGTATCACACCAGATACATAAAACCAGTCAGTATCTGGTGTGACCACCATTTGCCTCATGAAGCACGTCACATCTCCTTCACATAGAGTTGATCAGGCTGTTGATTGTGGCCTGTGGAAAGTTGTCCCACTCCTCTTCAATGGCTGTGCGAAGTTGCAGGATATTGGCGGGAACTGGAACATGCCGTTGTACACGTCGATCCAGAGCATCCCAAACATGCTCAACGGGTGACATGTCTGGTGAGTAATGCAGGCCATGGAAGAACTGGGACATTTTCAGCTTCTAGGAATTATGTACAGATCCTTGAGACATGCTGAAATATGAGGTGATGGCAGCGGATGAATGGCACGACAATGGGCCTCAGGATCTCATCACAGTGCCTCTGTGTTTTCAAATTGCCATCAACAAAATGCAATTGTGTTTGTTGTCCGTAGTTTATGCCAAGACATACCACAACCCCACCGCCACCATGGGGCACTCTGTTCACAAAGTTGAGATCAGCAAATTGCTCACCCACACAACGCCATACAAGCTGTCTTCCATCTGCCTAGTATAATTGACACCAGGATTATGTAAAGAGCACACTTCTCCCAGCGTGTCAGTGGCCATCTAAGGTGAGCATTTGGCCGCTGAAGTCGGTTACGACGCCAAACTGCAGTCAAGTCAAGACCCTGGTGAGGACAACGAGTAGATGAGCTTCCCTGAGACGGTTTCTGACAGTTTGTGCAGAAAGTCTTTGATTGTGCAAAACCCACAGTTTCATGAGCTGTCCAGGTGGATGGTCTGAGATGATCCCACAGGTGAAGAAGCCGGATGTGGAGGTCCTGGGCTGGCCTGGTTACACGTGGTCTGCGGTTGTGAGGCCGGTTGGACGTACTGACAAATTCTCTAAAACGACGTTGCAAGCGGCTTATGGTAGAGAAATTAACATTAAATTCTCTGGCAACAGCTCTGGTTGACATTCCTGCAGTCAGCATGCCAATTGGACGCTCCCTCAAAACTTGAGACATCTGTGGCATTGTGTTGTGTGACAAAACTGCACATTTTAGAATGGCCTTTCATTGTCCCCAGCACAAGGTGCACCTGTGTAATGATCGGGTTGTTTAATCAGCTTCTTGATATGCCACACCTGTCAGGTGAAAATGTGTGTACAAAATTTGAGAGGAATAAGCTTTTTGTGCATATGGAAAATGTCCAGGCTCTTATATTTCAGCTCATGAAACATGGGACCAACACTTTTACATGTTCAGTTTATATTTTGGTTCAGTATTGAATGTATCAGAAGCAGTGAGAGGAGGTATTGGATGATACTGAAATCCACAGCCCCACAGCCCCACACAGCCACACAGCCCCACACAGCCCCATATTCACACAGCCCCACACAGCCCCACACAGCCCCATATTCCCACAGCCCCACAGTGCTCAAACACCGACAGACACAAAGATCACATTACATATTTCAAACAGGTCTCTCTCTCTCTCTCTAGTGTAGTGAAAGGCATATAATTGATGTGGAATGGCTGAACTAAATTGAACAGACCAGAACTGGAATACACTGAAGAGGATATAACTGAACTCATTTGCATTGTAAATCTCCAGTAAATCAACAGAACACAAGACATGTAGATGTGGGCCATGGCCCACAAAACGGAACCAAACTGAACAAAACAGAACGGAACTGAACTGAACAAAACAGGACAGAACTGAATGGAGGTGAACTGAATTGAACTGAACAGAGCAGAAAAGAACAGAACAGAACTGAACTAAACAGAACTGAACAGAACAAAAGAGAGCAGAACTGAACGAACAGAGCAGAACTGAACAGAACAGAGCAGAACTGAACAGAGCAGAACTGAACAGAGCAGAACTGAACGAACTGAACTGAATTTTTCTGTGCTGAGGTTGATCATTGAGTCGACAAAGAGAACATGAGAATGAGAGAATGAGACATGATGTCATATGTAGAACATGAGAATGAGGGAATGAGATATGATGTCATATGTAGAACATGAGAATGAGAGAATGAGACATGATGTCATATGTAGAACATGAGAATGAGATATGATGTCATATGTAGAACTTGAGAATGAGATATGATGTCATATGTAGAGATATGATATCATGTGTAGAACATGAGAATGAAGGATCGAGAATGATGTCATATGTAGAGATATGATGTCATATGTAGAACATGAGAATGAGGGATCGAGATATGATGTAGATGGTGAACATATAGGCCGTGGCCCACTGTCTCCAACCTCATTATGAGGAGTCTAAAGTTACTCCGACGTTTCTCTTTACTGCGACATAGAGAAGTGGTGCTATGCTGTAGGTCTGTCAGGGTCTACAGAGAATCATCAGCAGCATCATCTCTCCTAGCTGGCCCAGAAACCTACTTCTAACAGACTAGCATCAGTCCTCTATGACAAAGACACACTAAGCTTAATAACACATCTTATAGAGGGCTCTGGTGAAAAGCAGTGCACTATATAGGGCATAGGATGCCATTTGGGATGTAGACATAGTGCTCTAGTTCATATGAAACTTTCAGAGAGTATTTAGCTGGAAACTAACTGATGTTTTGGAAATAATGCCCAGGGTTAGGTTATCATGCACACTTTTCTCTCTCTCTCTCTCTCTCTCATTCCCCCTCTCCCTCTCTCCTTCCCTCCTTCCCTCCTTCCCTCTCATTCCCCCTCTCCTTCTCTCACTCCCTCCCTCTCCCCCTCTACCTCTCTCTCTCTCTCTCTCTCATTCCCCCTCTCCCTCTCTCCTTCCCTCCTTCCCTCCTTCCCTCTCATTCCCCCTCTCCTTCTCTCACTCCCTCCCTCTCCCTCTACCTCTCTCTCTCTCTCTCTCTCTCTCTCTCATTCCCCCTCTCCCTCTCCTTCCCTCCTTCCCTCCTTCCCTCTCATTCCCCCTCCTTCTCCTCCCTCCCTCTCCCTCTACTCCCTCCCTCTATTCCCCCTCTCCCTCTCTCTTCCCTCCTTCCCTCCTTCCCTCTCATTCCCCCTCTCCTTCTCTCATTCCCCCCTCTCTACCCTCTCTCTCTCTCTCTCCTCTCCCTCCTTCCCCCTCCCCTTCCCTTCCCTCATTCCCCCCTCCCTCCTTCCCTCTCATTCCCCCTCTCCTTCTCTCACTCCCTCCCTCTCCCTCTACCTCTCTCTCTCTCTCTCTCTCTCTCTCTCTCTCTCATCCCCCTCTCCCCCCCTCTCCCTTCCCTCTCATTCCCCCTTCCTTCTCCTTCCCTCCTTCCCTCTCATTCCCCCTCTCCTTCTCTCCCTCCTTCCCTCTCATTCCCCCTCTCCTTCTCTCACTCCCTCCCTCTCCCTCTACCTCTCCCTCTCCTCTCTCTCTCCCTCTCTCTCTCTCTCTCTCTCTCATTCCCCCTCTCCCTCTCTCCTTCCCTCCTTCCCTCTCATTCCCCCTCTCCTTCTCTCACTCCCTCCCTCTCCCTCTACCTCTCTCTCTCTCCTTCCCTCTCCATCTCACTCTCTCATTACTGGCAAATTGAGTCTGGATTAGCCTCATTTAAAGGGGGATTGTGAATTCACCATGGGATTACCTTGAATTTACAAACTGCAACCTTTCACCTATTCACTACCACGGGGACACATACTAGGCTCTAGTTCTCTAAGTTATAGGGTTACCACCACTTACTGGTGTAGCGCAGGGTAAACACACATAAATGTTGCAGAATTGTTTTTGATTTTGTGGAACAATTTACCCACCTACCGGAGAAGGGTGTAATTGTGTATCTTGCTGGCTAAAACACCAGTTGCTAGCTGGCTAAGACACCGGTAGCTAGCTGGCTAAAACACCAGTTGCTAGCTGGCTAAGACACCGGTATCTAGCTGGCTAAAACACCAGTTGCTAGCTGGCTAAGACACCGGTAGCTAGCTGGCTAAGACACTGGTAGCTAGCTGGCTAAGACACCAGTAGCTAGCTGGCTAAGACACCGGTAGCTAGCTGGCTAAGACACCGGTAACTAACTGGCTAAGACACCGGTAGCTAGCTGGCTAAGACACCGGTAGCTAGCTGGCTAAGACACCGGTAGCTAGCTGGCTAAGACACCGGTAGCTAGCTGGCTAAGACACCGGTAGCTAGCTGGCTAAGACACCGGTAGCTAGCTGGCTAAGACACCGGTAACTAACTGGCTAAGACACCGGTAACTAACTGGCTAAGACACCGGTAGCTAGCTGGCTAAGACACCGGTGACAGTGTGTCCTTCACCTCCGCCTGTCAGTCACTGCTTTCCCGCAGTTCTGTTAACAACGGTGAGGGCAAGTATTTGGCAGGCGGGAGCAAAGGACTGTGTGCTAGACTCCGGTACACAGCAGGCGGGAGGAGGGGGTGACGCCGGGAGCTAGCTAGGACGCCAGTAGACATTATCTTTCGACCCTGAAAAACTCTGATAATACTTTTATTTCCTGTTTGACCCACGTTTTAATCACATAGACAAATCCAGAATAGTGTCACACAAGCACAGCATCGTACTAGTGCAAACCAACACTGTTCCCAGAGTAGACCTAGTTGTAGTGTTCCAGTTAAGGGTAAAATGCTACAATTGTAGCATTTTAGCTAACCCTAAACCTTTTCATAACCTTACCCTTATTCTCCTAACCTGCCACTTTAATTCTCCTAACCTGCTGCTTAAGTTCTCCTAACCTACTACGAAAAGGTATTTCTGCTAGTTAAAACTAGCAGTTCTGCCCTGAGAACAGTCTTGGTTTTCACTAATGCGATACAGCCACTTAAACATGAAGATGGCGTGCTCGGGGGAGGAGGGGGGGGACCCTCTGCCGTAATTTCCCCCTGACACCCTTCATCTCTACCTGTCCCTCTTTCTCTACCTCCCCTCACGCAACCACTGCCTTCATTTTCTCTTCTCTTTCAGTTTTCCTCTCCCCTCCATCTCTCCTCTCTTCCTAGCTCATCCCCTTTTTCCCTCTTGTTCACTCAATTCATAATTGCATAACGGAGACATCACACACACACACATATAAACACACACACATATAAACACACACACATATAAACCCACACACACACGCTCTTAGTGCACTGACTGAGCTGGTTCCGAGCCCGACCCATACCAGCCCATCTGGCAGCCTGTTACCATGCCTACGGGCCCAATCAATGGCGGCTGGTCTATATATAACCCATAATAGTCTTACCTCCTGTGACTGTGACTGAGGGTGAACTGGGAGAGAACAGCATCCATACACTGTGTCTGAAATGGCACCCTGTTCCCTATTCCCTATTCCCCATTCCATATTCCCTGTTCCCTATTCCCTGTTCCCTGTTCCCTATTCCCTGTTCCCTATTCCCTATTCCCTATTCCCTGTTCCCTGTTCCCTGTTCCCTATTCCCTATTCCCTGTTCCCTATTCCCTGTTCCCTATTCCATATTCCCTATTCCCTTTTCCCTGTTCCCTATTCCCTATTCCCTGTTCCCTATTCCCTATTCCCTGTTCCCTGTTCCCTATTCCCTATTCCCTGTTCCCTATTCCCTGTTCCCTATTCCCTATTCCCTGTTCCCTGTTCCCTATTCCCTGTTCCCTGTTCCCTGTTCCCTATTCCCTATTCCCTGTTCCCTATTCCCTACCAGGGCCCATAAGGTCCGGGTCTAAAGTAGTGCACTATATGGGGAATAGGGTGCTAGGTCACTGGGCACAAACTGGTTGAATCAACGTTGTTTCAATGTAATTTGTCAATGTACTGTGACGTGGAATCTACGTGGAAATTACATTGGATTTGAAAAAAAAGTGTTGTTTTGAGGTGGAATTTCAATCACATGATTTTGTCATCATTCTAAGACATTTTTTTTTTACATAGACAAACCTTGTGCCTTTGAAACAATGTAAAATCTTCAATGTTATATTCACTATCAGAAAGAAACTATAGCCTTGACAGCACCTCCTACTGGAGAGTTGATCTATCTACAGCACCTCCTACTGGAGAGTTGATCTATCTACATTACAGCACCTCCTACTGGAGAGTTGATCTATCTACAGCATCTCCTACTGAAGAGTTGATGTATCTACAGCACCTCCTACTGGAGAGTTGATCTATCTACAGCACCTCCTACTGGAGAGTTGATGTATCTACAGCACCTCCTACTGGAGAGTTGATCTATCTACAGCACCTCCTACTGGAGAGTTGATGTATCTACAGCACCTCCTACTGGAGAGTTGATCTATCTACAGCACCTCCTACTGGAGAGTTGATGTATCTACAGCACCTCCTACTGGAGAGTTGATCTATCTACAGCACCTCCTACTGGAGAGTTGATGTATCTACAGCACCTCCTACTGGAGAGTTGAGGTTCAACAGAGTTTAACAGCTATTGTTTCAAGACATCCCAGAGTTCAACAAAAAAAATAGACAATACATGTTCATTTGGTTGATTTCAAATGTAATCTTCAAGTTAATCGTGAATATTAACATCCTAATAAAATAATAAATCCTAATAAAATAATCCAAGTTTAACAATAGAACTGAAACAAATCAAACTTTTTTGAAAGTGCATTTCAAGTTTAGATTAGATGAAGTTATATTCTTTAATTTAAGATTTTTGGTTGAGATGGAGACGGGAATCCAACATATTAATAATTATTTTGTAAAAAATCTGGATATTCAATTGTGTTTGGTTGTCAATGCAACCAAACATCAACATTTGAAAAAGATGTACAGTACCTTCAGAAAGTATAGTGAAAATAAGGAAGACTGTACAGAATAAAAAATATTCCAAAACATGCATTCTGATTGCAACAAGGCACCAAAGTAATACTGCAAAAATGAACTTTTTGTCCTGAATACAAAGTGTTATGTTTGGGGCAAATTAAATACAGCACATTACTGAGTACCACTCTTCATATTTTCAAGCATAGGAGTGGCTGCATCATGTTATGGGTATGCTTGTAATCGTTAAGGACTGGTGAGATTTTCAGGATAAAAACATAAATAGAATGGAGATAAGCACAGGCAAAATCCAGGTTCAGGAAAACCTGGTTCAGTCTGCTTTCCACCAGACTCTGGGCGATGAATTCACATTTCAGCAGGACAATAACCTAAAACACAAAGCCAAATCTACACTGGAGTTGCTTACCAAGAAGATAGTGAATGTTCCTGAGTGGTCGAGTTACAGTTTAGACTTAAATCTACTTGAAAATCTATGGCGAGACCTGAAAATGATTGTCTAGCAATGATCAACAACCAATAAGACAGAGCTTGAAGAATATATATTTTTAAATGAATGGGCAATTGTTGCATAAGGTGTGGAAAGCTCTTAGAGACTTACCCAGAAAGACTCACATATGTAATCACTGCCAACAGCACTTCTACAAAATGATGAGCTCTTTCTGTATTTCAATTTAAATAAATATGCTCTCTAACCTTTAAAAGCATGTTTTCACTTTGTCATTATGGGGTATTGTGATGTCATTATGGGGTATTGTGATGTCATTATGGGGTATTGTGATGTCATTATGGGGTATTGTGTGTACATGGGTGATCAAAAAAATAACAATTTAATCCATTTTGAATTCAGGCTGTAACACAACAAAATGTGGAATAAGTTGAGGGGTATGAATACTTTGTGGAGGCAGTAATGGAGGGGAGAAAGAGAGCTGAGGAGAGGCAGATAAAGAGCATGGTGTGAGAGATGGAAAGGTGACACAGTGTCACACAGCAGGGAACCACCCAACCCTGTCACAACCCCATCACACACACACACACACACACACGCATGCACATACACACACACCAACGCACGCACATACACACACACACACACACACAGCGCTCACGCACGCACATACACGCACACACACCACACACACACACATCAGCCCATCACACACACACACACACACACACACACACACACACACACACACACACACACACACACACACACACACACACACACACACACACACACACACACACACACACACACCAATGCTCACGCACCCACATTCACGCACATACACGCACAAACATCACAGTAGTACACACACTCCTTGCTGGCAGAAAGAGAGAGGAGATCAGGGAGAGAGAGAGTATCTGATCTGTCTCAACCACAATGACTTGTGAAACAGACAGCATGGGCAGGGCCATTAAGAGCTATCTCCATTCTGTCCTTCCAGAACCTTCTTTTTACCTCAATCTCAAACAGGTGATAGTCTTCTCTGTTTACCAGTCTGCACTAAACATGGGAGAATACAAGATGCTGTGTGTGTGTGTGTGTGTGTGTGTGTGTGTGTGTGTGTGTGTGTGTGTGTGTGTGTGTGTGTGTGTGTGTGTGTGTGTGTGTGTGTGTGTGTGTGTGAGAGAGAGAGAGAGATAGGATAGGTAGGTAGATAGATAGATTTACTACAGATACAGCTACTGCAGATATATTATAGCTACTGCAGATATAGGTACTACAGATATAGTTACTATAGATATAGCTACTGCAGATATATTATAGCTACTGCAGATATATTTACTACAGATATAGATACTATAGATATAGCTACTGCAGATATAATTACTACAGATGTAGCTACTGCAGATATAGGTACTACAGATATAGTTACTATAGATATACTGTAGCTACTGCAGATATAGGTACTACAGATATAGCTCCTGCAGATATACTGTAGCTCCTGCAAATATAGTTACTGCAGGTATACTGTAGCTACTGCATATATAGCTGATGCAGATATATTTACTACAGATATAGCTACTGCAGATATACTGTAGCTACTGCAGATATACTGTAGCTACTGCAGATATAGCTACTGCAGATTTAGCTACTACAGATATAGCTACTACAGATATACTGTAGCTACTGCAGATATAGTTACAGCAGATATAGCTACTACAGATATATTTACTACAGATATAGCTACTGCAGATATACTGTAGCTACTGCAGATATAGCTACTACAGATGGAGTGACTACATATATATTTACTACAGATATAGCTACTGCAGATATACTGTAGCTACTGCAGATATAGTTACAGCAGATATAGCTACTACAGATTTAGCTACTGCAGATATAGTTACAGAAGATATAGCTACTACAGATATAGCTACTGCAGATTTAGCTACTGCAGATATAGTTACAGAAGATATAGCTACTACATATATAGCTACTGCAGATATCGTTACTGCAGTTATAGCTACTACAGATATATTTACTACATATATAGCTACTGCAGATATATTGTAGCTACTGCAGTATATACTACAGCTATAGCTACTACTATAGTTGCTAGATATATTTACTACATATATATAGCTACTGCAGATATATTAGTGCAGTTATAGCTACTGATATATTTACTACATATACCTACTACAGATATAGCTACTACAGATATAGTTGCTACAGATATAGCTACTGCAGATATATGGTAGCTACTACATATATAGCTACTGCAGATATCGTTAGTGCAGTTATAGCTACTACAGATATATTTACTACATATATAGCTACTGCAGCTATATTGTAGCTACTGCAGATATACCTACTACAGATATAGTTGCTTCAGATATAGCTACTGCATATATATTATAGCTACTACAGATATAGTTTCTGCAGATATAGCTACTACAAATGTAGTTACTGCAGATATAGCTACTACAAATGTAGTTACTGCAGATATAGCTACTACAAATGTAGTTACTGCAGATATAGCTACTGCAGATATAGCTACTGCAGATATAGCTACTGCAGATATAGCTACTACAGATATAGCTACTACAGATATAGCTACTACAGATATATCTACTACAAATGTAGTTACTGCAGATATAGCTACTACAGATATAGCTACTACAGATACAGCTACTACAGATATATTGTAGCGATAACAGATATAGCTACTGCAGATATAGGTACTACAGATATAGCTACTAGAAATGTAGTTACTGCAGATATAGCTACTACAGATATAGCTACTGCAGATATAGCTACTGCAGATATAGATACTGCAGATATAGCTACTACAGATATATTGTAGCGACAACAGATATAGCTACTGCAGATATAGCTACTACAGATATAGCTACTACAGATATAGCTACTACAGATATATTGTAGCGACAACAGATATAGCTACTGCAGATATAGGTACTACAGATATAGCTACTAGAAATGTAGTTACTGCAGATATAGCTACTACAGATATAGCTACTACAGATATAGCTACTACAGATATATTGTAGCGACAACAGATATAGCTACTGCAGATATAGGTACTACAGATATAGCTACGAGAAATGTAGTTACTGCAGCTATAGCTACTACAGATATATCCACTGCAGATATAGCTACTACAGATTAAGCTACTACAGATATAGCTACTGCAGATATAGGTACTACAGATATAGCTACTAGAAATGTAGTTACTGCAGATATAGCTACTACAGATATAGGTACTACAGATATAGGTACTACAGATATAGCTACTAGAAATGTAGTTACTGCAGATATAGCTACTACAGATATAGGTACTACAGATATAGGTACTACAGATATAGCTACGACAGATATAGGTACTACAGATATAGGTACTACAGATATAGCTACTAGAAATGTAGTTACTGCAGATATAGGTACTACAGATATAGCTACTGCAGATATAGCTACTGCAGATATAGTTACTGCAGATATAGCTACTACAGATATAGCTACTGCAGATATAGCTACTACAGATATAGTTACTGCAGATATAGCTACTACAGATATAGCTACTGCAGATATAGCTACTACAGATACTGAATACTGTAGCTCCTGCATATATATATTTACATTGCTAAAGCAAGTGAAATAGATAAGTTAAATGATCTATCAAAAAATAACAGTAAACATTACACTCAAGGAATAGACACATTTCAAATGTCATATTATGGCTATGTACAGTGTTATAACGATGTGCAAATAGTTAAAGTACTGAAGGAAAATAAATCAACATAAATATGGGTTGTATCTTCAATGGTGTTTGTTCTTCACTGGTTGCCCTTTTCTTGTGGCAACAGCTAACAAATTGCTGCTGTGATGGCACACTGTGGTTTTTCACCCAATAGATATAGGAGTTTGTTTTGGAATTCTCTCTCTCTCCATGTATTTCTCTCTATCGGGTATGTTTACCTGGTTTACCAGTGTGTGACTGACTGTCTAGAAAGGACACAGAGACTTAGCACAACAAAGCTATCACTAAATCATATATAAATATACATCTTTTCACTCTCTCTTTTTGTCAGCATCTTCCTCCTCTCTCTCTCTCTGAGAGATACC
>NC_056461.1:42142440-42152440 GCF_018296145.1 Oncorhynchus tshawytscha
TGTGGATGGACAGTATAGTAGGATGTGGATGGACAGTATAGTATGCTGTGGATGGACAGTATGCTGTGGATGGACAGTAGGCTAGGCTGTGGATGGACTAGGCTGTGGATGGATAGTAGGCTAGGCTGTGGATGGACAGTATAGGCTAGGCTGTGGATGGACAGTATAGTAGGGTGGATGGACAGTGGCTGTGGATGGACAGTATAGTAGGCTGTGGATGGGTAGGATGTGGATGGACAGTAGAGTAGGCTGGCTGTGGATGGACAGGATGGATGGACAGTATATAGGCTAGTGGATGGACAGTAGAGTAGGCTAGGCTGTGGATGGACAGTAGAGTAGACTAGGATGGGCTGTGGATGGACAGTATAGTAGGCTAGGCTGTGGATGGACAGTATAGTAGGCTAGGCTGTGGATGGACAGTATAGTAGGCTAGGCTGTGGATGGACAGTATAGTAGACTAGGCTGTGGATGGACAGTATAGTAGACTAGGCTGTGGATGGACAGTATAGTAGACTAGGCTGTGGATGGACAGGCTGTGGATGGACAGTAGAGGCTAGGCTGTGGATGGACAGTATAGTAGGCTAGGCTAGGCTAGGCTGGCTGTGATGGACAGTATAGTGTGGAGGACTAGGATGGGCTGTGGATGGACAGTATAGTAGACTAGGCTAGGCTAGGCTAGGCTGTGGATGGACAGTATAGTAGGCTAGGCTAGGCTAGGCTGTGGATGGACAGTATAGTAGGCTAGGCTAGGCTAGGCTAGGCTGTGGATGGACAGTATAGTAGGCTAGGCTTATTATACACTGCTCAAAACAATAGAGGGAACACTGAAACAACACAATGTAACTCCAAGTCAATCACACTTCTGTGAAATCAAACTGTTCACTTCGGAAGCAACACCGATTGACAATAAATTTCACATGCTGTTGTGCAAATGGAATATACAACAGGTGGAAATTATAGGCAATTAGCAAGACACCCCCAATAAAGGAGTGATTCTGCAGGTGGGGACCACAGACCACTTCTCAGTTCCTATGCTTCCTGGCTGATGTTTTGGTCACTTTTGAATGCTGGCGGTGCTTTCACTCTAGTGGTAGCATGAGACGGCTCAACCCACACAAGTGGCTCAGGTAGTGCAGCTCATCCAGGATGGCACATCAATGCGAGCTGTGGCAAGAAGGTTTGCTGTGTCTGTCAGCGTAGTGTCCAGAGCATGGAGGCGCTACCAGGAGACAGGCCAGTACATCAGGAGACGTGGAGAAGGCCGTAGGAGGGCAACAACCCAGCAGCAGGACCGCTACCTCCGCCTTTGTGCAAGGAGGAGCACTGCCAGAGCCCTGCAAAATGACCTCCAGCAGGCCACAAATGTGCATGTGTCTGCTCAAATGGTCAGAAACAGACTCCATGAGGGTGGTATGAGGGCCCGATGTCCACAGGGGGGGGTTGTGCTTACAGCCCAACACCGTGCAGGACGTTTGACATTTGCCAGAGAACACCAAGATTGGCAAATTCGCCACTGGCGCCCTGTGCTCTTCACAGATGAAAGCAGGTTCACACTGAGCACGTGACAGACGTGACAGACGTGACAGAGTCTGGAGACGCTGTGGAGAACGTTCTGCTGCCTGCAACATCCTCCAGCATGACCGGTTTGGCGGTGGGTCAGTCATGGTGTGGGGTGGCATTTCTTTGGTGGGCCGCACAGCTCTCCATGTGCTCGCCAGAGGTAGCCTGACTGCCATTAGGTACCGAGATGAGATCCTCAGACCCCTTGTGAGACCATATGCTGGTGTGGTTGGCCCTGGGTTCCTCCTAATGCAAGACAATGCTAGACCTCATGTGGCTGGAGTGTGTCAGCAGTTCCTGCAAGAGGAAGGCATTGATGCTATGGACTGGCCTGCCCGTTCCCCAGACCTGAATCCAATTGAGCACATCTGGGACATCATGTCTCGCTCCATCCACCAACGCCACGTTGCACCACAGACTGTCCAGGAGTTGGCGGATGCTTTAGTCCAGGTCTGGGAGGAGATCCCTCAGGAGACCATCCGCCACCTCATCAGGAGCATGCCCAGGCGTTGTAGGGAGGTCATACAGGCACGTGGAGGCCACACACACACTACTGAGCCTCATTTAGACTTGTTTTAAGGACATTACATCAAAGTTGGATCAGCCTGTAGTGTGGTTTTCCACTTTAATTTTGTGTGACTCCAAATCCAGACCTCCATGGGTTGATACATTTGATTTCCATTGATAATTTTTGTGTGATTTTGTTGTCAGCAAATTCAACTATGTAACTATGTGTTCTTTTTAGTGTTCCATTTATTTTTTTGAGCAGTGTATATATAAAAGATGCGCACACACAGAGAGGCCAACGCACACGATGTCCCGAGATTCAAACACAGCTAAATCGTCAGTCTTCATATCCTGGTCTAAGCAGTTGTGGTGTTGATGTAGTGTTACTTTGTGTGAATGAACGGAATAAAATGCGTGTGTTGCTTTTTAAGCTATCATGTTAAAAAATATACTGTTGTTCAATCAGGGTGTCAAAATGGCCAGGGTTAACTAGCGTTGATTGTTCAATGTGACATTTCTAGTGTTGATTCAGGTGTTAAATTAACTCTGTAAGTATTACATTAACACTCGTTGGTGTAAAAGTACTCCAGTGTTGGTGTTAAGAACTGGTGTTAAACAAAAACCACACCCATTATTATCATATTTCCCAGCATGCTCTATTTAATGATTATAATTTTTTTTAGTTCCTGTGGGACTCCCAATCACGGCCGGTTGTGATACAGCCTGGATTTGAACCAGGGTGTCTGTAATGATAACTCTAGCACTGAGATGCAGTGCCTTAGACCGCTGCGCCACTCGGGAGCCAGGGAGCTACGGCAGGTAGATTTTTGGAATTGTTTGTTTCAAGCTCTATGTTTTTGCGTTAACAGTGTATTTGGAAAGTATTCAGACCACTTCACTTTTTCCCCCCAAAAATGTCATTTACAGCTTATTCTAATCTTATCTAGGCACAATACTCCATAATGGCAAAGCAAAAACAGTTATTTTTTTGAGGAGGGGATAAAAAACAGAAACATAACATTTACATAAGTATTCGCACCCTTTACTCAGTACTTTGTTATTGGCAGCGATTACAGCCTCGAGTCTTCTTGGGTATTATGCTACAACCTTGGCACATCTGTATTTAGGGAGTTTCTCCCATTCTTCTCTGCATATCCTCTCAAGCTCTGTCAGTTTGGATGGGGAGCGTTTCTACACAGCTATTTTCAGGTCTACCCAGAGATGTTCGATCAGGTTCAAGTCCGGGCTTCAAATACTTGTCCCGAAGCCACTCCTGTGTTGTCTTGTCTGTGTGCTTAGGGTTGTTGTCCTGTTGGAAGGTGAACCTTTGCCCCAGTCTGAGTTCCTGAGGGCTCTGGACCAGGTATTCATCAAGGTTTTCACTGTACTTTGCTCCATTCATCTTTCCCTCGATCCTGACTAGTCTCCCAGTCCCTACCATTGAAAAATATCCTGCTGCCACCACCATGCTTCACCATAGGGATGGTATTGGCCAGGTGATGAGCAGTGTCTGGCTTCCTCGAGATGTGACACTTGGCATTCATGCCAAAGGGTTCAATCTTAGTTTCATCAGACCAGAGAATCTTGTTTTTTATGGTCTGAAAATCTTTTAGGTGCCTTTTGGCAAACTCAAAACAGGCTGTCATGTGCCTTTTACTGAGGAGTGGCTTCCGTCTGGTCATTCTACCATTAAGGCCTGATTGGCGAAGTGCTGCAGAGATGGTAGTCCTTCTGGAAGGTTCTCACATCTCCAAATAGAAACTCTGGAGCTCTGTCAGAGCGACCATCGGGTTCTTGGTCACCTCCCTGACCATGGCCCTTCTCCATCGATTGCTCAGTTTGGCAGCGTGGCCAGCTCTAGGAAGAGTCTTGGTGATTTCTTCCATTTAATAATGATGGAGGCCACTGTTTTCTTGGGGATCTTCAATGCTGCAGATTTGTTTTTGGTACCCATCCCCAGATCTGTGCCTCGACACAATCCTGTCTCGGAGCTCTGGGGAAAATTCCTTTGATTTCATGGCTTTGTTTTTGCTCTGACATGCACTGTCAACTGTGAGACCTTACTGTATATAGACAGGTGTATGCCTTTCCAAATCATGTCCAATCAATTGAATTTACCTCAGGTGGACTCCAATCAAGTTGTAGGAACATTTCAAGGATGATCAATGGAAACAGGATGCACCTGAGCTCAATTTCGAGTCTCATAGCAAAGGGTCTGAATACTTATGTAAATCTGGTATTTCTGTTTTTTATTTGTGCAAACATTTCAAAAAAACTGTTTTTCGCTTTGTCATTATGGGGTATTGTGTGTAGATTGATGAGGAAAACATTTAATTTAATCCATTTTAGAATAAGGCTGTAATTTAACAAAATTTGAAAGGGTCAGAATACTTTCCCGAATGCTCTGATTAATTACATTTATGCAAATTAAATATAAATACAATTCTAAACTAATCAAATCTGTTATATCTGAAATGTTTGTTTCAGTTAAGATGCCTAGTCTCATGTTTTAGTCTTCCCAACCCGGCAGTCAATCTGAATGGAGGTGATTAAAAAAAATCTAAATGTTGGATATCCCCACTCTGGCTGGATTCCAGTAGGAATGACAGCATACTGTGACTTGCAGGCCTTATGTGGCCTGTAAACCACGAGTTTCAGGCCACTGTATTAGGGTCAAACTAGGTCCTCTAAATAAGGCCTTATGAATGATATGTTGTATGTGCTAAAGAATTTAATTTGAATGATAATATATTAGCTTAGAATTCACTCAAAGCGCAAAGGCACTGTGGGAAATATGAAAAAAAAAGGCTTTACACTAAGAGGCGTATTAATTTAAAACTGAAAAGTGTGGAACTGTATAAACACTGGACCAGTGTTAAATGTAACACTATCCGTGTTGATTTAACATTGGAGAACTTGCTGTGAAGGACTCAGGGAACACCATAACAGTGTACATTTAACACTGACCTATTGTAAACATTTAATACATAAGTGTGTAATACAAGGTATTAATGAACCCATAACAGTGCAACTTTAACAATGAGTTCGTCATAGTTAGTTAGTTAGTTAGTTAGTTAGTTAGTCTGTTAGTTAGTTAGTCTGTTAGTTAGTTAGTTTGTTATTTAGTTAGTTAGTTTAGTTAGTTAGTTAGTCTGTTAGTTAGTCTGTTAGTTAGTTAGTATGTTAGTTAGTTAGTTTAGT
The DNA here is from genome assembly GCF_018296145.1 of Oncorhynchus tshawytscha. Classification (NCBI taxonomy): domain Eukaryota; kingdom Metazoa; phylum Chordata; class Actinopteri; order Salmoniformes; family Salmonidae; genus Oncorhynchus; species Oncorhynchus tshawytscha. Next base: position 42,147,709 of record NC_056461.1, read on the forward strand.
TAGTTAGTTAGTTAGTCTGTTAATGCCGCTGGTGTTGGAGTGTTAAAAGGGCAACCCTTTTTAAAAGTGTAAATTCAACACATTTTGGTGGTTCTCCTATAAACGCGTTGAAAGTGTGAAATTTAACACCCACCGTGTTCAATTTACAGAACGTATTTTTGCTGAGTAATGCAGTTCACACACTAACTAGCCCAATTGCTTACACCGACATGTTCTCCTCGATTACAATTCAAACAAATGCAGAAAATGTGAAAAGATTCAATGACAAACTGAATTTTCTTAACTGGAAAAATATGTTTGATTGTGTTGTTGTATCCAATTGACAATATAAAGGGGTTTCAAATAGGTCATGTAGAACACTTTCCACGGTATCGATCGATCTGATCAGCATCAGTCATATCAACAAATAAACAATGATTTTCCACCACAGAGACGGGGCTGTGAATGACATATTTCCAATAATAGCCACATAGAAAAGGAGACAGAGAAACACTTGCTTTAGCAATGTTAACATATGTTTCCCATGCCAATAAAGCCCTTGAATTGAAACAGAGACATGGATAGACACGCACTGACTTTTGCTTATGTCCCTACAGTAAAGGATAGTTTTCCATAGTTTGCTTACCTAAGAGGTTCACTAAGGATTCTGTCACCTCCAGTCTTGCTGCGTGTATTTCCCCCCCCCAGAGAACTGAAGAATGGGTTTCAGTAAACAGTAGCCAGTGTAGTGTAGACTCGGGACCTTTTTCCTCTTCCCTGATGGCGATCAGAAACCGCAGTTTACGCAGAACAGCGCAGACCTTCTTTGTTGTCCCGTGGATCTCTCCTCCACCACCACTACCAGTGAGCGTGTGTGTGCTTGAGAGAGAGAAAGAGAGAGAGAGAGAGAGAGAGAGGGTGCGTGGAGGCTGGGCTGGGCTGGGCTAGGCTTGGCAGCAGCTGCTCGCTCTATACCCCTCCCTCCCTTCTCCTCTCTCTCTTCTCCTCCCTCCCCTCCCTCTCTTCTCCTCTCTCCCTCCCCTTCCTCTCTTCTTCTCCCTCCCCTCCCTCTCTTCTCCTCCCTCCCCTCCCTCTCTTCTCCTCTCTCCCTCCCCTTCCTCTCTTCTCCTCCCTCCCCTCCCTCTCTTCTCCTCCCTCCCCTCCCTCTCTTCTCCTCCCTCCCTCCCCTTCCTCACTTCTCCTCTCTCCCTCCCTCTCCTCTCTCTCTTCTCCTCCCTCCCCTCCCTCTCTTCTGTCGTGCCGTGATTTTCATTGAGCCGTCACTCATTGTGATTCAGTCCCACACCTCGGGCTCCTGCTACAGACCAGCATCCCCCACCTCACACGCAGCATGCCCCCCAGCCCACGAGACACCCTGAGCTGTCAGGTCCCACAAAAATATACTACAGTTTACTATAGAATACTACTACAGTACTTACTATAGAAGACTACTACAGTTTACTATAGAATACTACTACAGTACTTACTATAGAAAACTACTACAGTTTACTATAGAATACTACTACAGTACTTACCATAGAAGACTACTACAGTTTACTATAGAATACTACTACAGTACTTACTATAGAATACTACTACAATACTTACTATAGAATACTACTACAGTACTTACCATAGAAGACTACTACAGTTTACTATAGAATACTACTACAGTACTTACTATAGAATACTACGACAGTTTACTATAGAATACTACTACAGTACTTATTATAGAATACTACTACAGTACTTACTATAGAATACTACTACAGTACTTACTATAGAATTCTGTAGCAAACTGTAGTATACTGTATACTACTATAGTACAGACTGTAGTATCCCTCGAGCATGTGTAGTACTTACTATATAATGTTATAGAATACTATAGTGAATACTGCAGTATTATCAGCTAAAACACTACAGTCCACAAAAAAACATGGCAACATTTTTAACTATAGTAAATACTACAGTATTTAATATACCCTGCCTATTCCCCCTCCCCATATCCCACTTTATGTCACCCATAAGTGAGAAACCTACAGAACATCCCAAATATAGACCATTACTGTGTTCCATACAAATGTGCAGAAAAAAAAGCAGAAGCTCTGAGCTGTCTGTTCAGACAAGAGTTCGACCTACCTACTGGTTATGAAACTTTTGCTCTTTTACGATTTCTCCAGTAGGTTTCCTGAAGGAGAAAACTTCCACTTTATGTCAAAGATAATATATTTTTTTAAACACTATGATAAATACTACAGTATACTGCAATCCGCAAAGACATACATTAATTACCATAGTACAGTACAGTTTTCTTTTACAACAGTATAAATACTACAGTATACTACAGTAAAGTCCACAAAAACACTACAGTGAATACTAGTATGTTTTTGTGTGTGTGTGTGGGGGGTACAGCTTTGAGAGGCATTTACCTCAATCATTATTCATCAAAGGGGTGGGTGGATTAGAGCAACAGGAACAGGAGGAAGAGCAGGTGGAGGAGGTGGAGCAGGAGGAGGAGGAGGAGGGAGTAGGAGGAGGAGGAGGAACAAGAGGAGGAGAAGTAGGAGGAGGAGGAGTGAGCAGGAGGAGGAGGAGGGAGCAGGAGGAGGAGGAGTGAGCAGGAGGAGGAGGAGGGAGGAGGAGGAGGAGGAGGAGGAGGAGGAGGAGGAGGAGCAGGAGGAGGAGGAGGAGCAGGAGGAGGAGGAGGAACAAGAGGAGGAGGAGTAGCAGGAGGAGGAGGAGGTGGAGCAGGAGGAGGAGGAGGAACAAGAGGAGGAGGAGGAGGAGGAGGGTGAGCAGGAGGAGGAGGAAGAGCAGGTGGAGGAGGTGGAGCAGGAGGAGGAGTAGGAACAAGAGGAGGAGAAGTAGGAGGAGGAGGAGGAGCAGGAGGAGGAGGAGGGAGCAGGAGGAGGAGGAGTGAGCAGGAGGAGGAGGAGTGAGCAGGAGGAGGAGGAGGGAGCAGGAGGAGGAGGAGGGAGCAGGAGGAGGAGGAAGAGCAGGTGGAGGAGGTGGAGCAGGAGGAGGAGTAGGAACAAGAGGAGGAGAAGTAGGAGGAGGAGTAGGAACAAGAGGAGGAGAAGTAGGAGGAGGAGGAGTGAGCAGGAGGAGGAGGAGTAGGAACAAGAGGAGGAGAAGTAGGAGGTGGAGCAGGAGGAGGAGTAGGAACAAGAGGAGGAGAAGTAGGAGGAGGAGTAGGAACAAGAGGAGGAGAAGTAGGAGGAGGAGGAGTGAGCAGGAGGAGGAGGAGTAGGAACAGGAGGAGGAGAAGTAGGAGGTGGAGCAGGAGGAGGAGTAGGGAGGAGGAGAAGGAGGAGGGAGTAGGAGGAGGAGTAGGAACAAGAGGAGGAGAAGTAGGAGGTGGAGTAGGAGGTGGAGTAGGAACAAGAGGAGGAGAAGTAGGAGGTGGAGTAGGAGGTGGAGTAGGAACAAGAGGAGGAGAAGTAGGAGGTGGAGTAGGAGGTGGAGTAGGAACAAGAGGAGGAGAAGTAGGAGGAGGAGGAGGGAGCAGGAGGAGGAGGAGGGAGCAGGAGGAGGAGGAGGTGGAGCAGGAGGAGGAGGTGGAGCAGGAGGAGGAGGAGGGAGCAGGAGGAGGAGGAGGGAGCAGGAGGAGGAGGAGGTGGAGCAGTAGGAGGAGTAGGAACAAGAGGAGGAGAAGTAGGAGGAGGAGGAGAGAGCAGGAGGAGGAGGAGGAGAAGTAGGAGGAGGAGGAGGGAGCAGGAGGAGGAGGAGGAGAAGTAGGAGGAGGAGGAGTAGGAGGAGGGGGAGGAGTGAGCAGGAAGAGTAGGAGGTGGAGGAGTAGGAGGAGGAGGAGGAGGAGGAGGTGGAGGAGGAGGAGGAGGAGTGAGCAGGAGGAGGAAAAGGAGAAGGAAGAGTGAAAGGGGTGAGGAGGAGGAGGAGTGAAAAGGGGGGGGAGGAGGAGTGAGCAGGAGTAGGAGGAGTGAGCAGGAGGAGGAGGAGAAGGAGGAGGAGGAGGAGTAGGAGGAGGAGAATGAGGAGAAGGAGGAGGAGGAGTGAGCAGGAGGAAGAGGAGGAGAAGGAGGAGGAAGAGTGAAAAGGGTGAGGAGGAGGAGTGAAAGGGGGGGGTGAGCAGGTGAGAGGAGGAGTATGTGTGGACTAGAGCAAGAGAGGGGGTAGGAGGAGGAGGAGGAGTAGAATTAACACCATTAGGTCATCTAGTTCTAGGTCCATGTGCAACAAACCTGCTGAGTCTGACATGTACAGTGTTCCTAACCAGCCGTTCTCTTACACACTCGCACACACACACACACATACACACACACACACACACACACACACACACACACACACACACACACGCACGCAGCCTACAATCTTAATAAAAAACAAAGGTTCAAGTTGGAACCAAATAAGGTTGTTGAGAGCGATGCCATCGAGGAACCATTTTAGGGTATCTGAGGAACCATAGATGGGATGGTTCTTTGAAGATCCATACAAAAAATCTAAAACCAGAAATTATTCGGTCCTCCAAGACCAGAATTGAATAGTCCTGCTGTAGGGTTTTGGGCCTTATTTACATATTTCCCAGGGTACCTTTCGGCTTGAATTTTCTCGTTACCAGTACACCCATGACTGTTTGCTAGTGATAGAGAAGTGGTTGTCGCATTCGTTCATTTTCAGTCCTGTGACCTGAACCAAGTGAGTGAACATGATGCCATTGAACTTTAATTATTTAAGATAAATCAATACATATTTCATAAGACCATCTTTTGAGAGTTTTACCCTAATGGAGTGG
>NC_056461.1:42157440-42229940 GCF_018296145.1 Oncorhynchus tshawytscha
GGTCGTCCTGTACTTCAACTGACATCTATTGTTGCCCCATTTATTGTAGCCTTGTTATACAGGAAAATGAAGACTCAACTAATCAGTTCATTTACTGTCTCTGACCTAAACCCATGCCTCAAATCCTAGTCTCTTTAAATGAACAGTCTTGATTGACAGGTAACTCCAACCATAGTCTCTTTAAATGAACAGTCTTGACTGACAGGTTACTCCGACCATAGTCTCTTTAAATGAACAGTCTTGACTGACAGGTTACTCCGACCATAGTCTCTTTAAATGAACAGTCTTGATTGACAGGTAACTCCAACCATAGTCTCTTTAAATGAACAGTCTTGACTGACAGGTTACTCCGACCATAGTCTCTTTAAATGAACAGTCTTGATTGACAGGTTACTCCGACCATAGTCTCTTTAAATGAACAGTCTTGATTGACAGGTAACTCCAACCATAGTCTCTTTAAATGAACAGTCTTGATTGACAGGTAACTCCAACCATAGTCTCTTTAAATGAACAGTCTTGACTGACAGGTTACTCCGACCATAGTCTCTTTAAATGAACAGTCTTGATTGACAGGTTACTCCGACCATAGTCTCTTTAAATGAACAGTCTTGATTGACAGGTTACTCCAACCAGTCTCTTTAAATGAACAGTCTTGACTGACAGGTTACTCCGACCATAGTCTCTTTAAATGAACAGTCTTGATTGACAGGACATTGGCCACCAGACTATTTAACTGCACCCAGTCTCCTCTGAACAGTTGATGTTGAGATGTGTTCTGTTACTTGAACTCTGTGAAGCATTTATTTGGGCTGCAGTCTGAGGTGCAGTTAAAACTCAAATGAACTTGTCCTCTGCAGTAGAGGTATAAAAAAATAAAAATTACTGGCACCATTTCAATCCAATGAGGCTTCAGAACTTCATAGCCAATTATTTTAGAATCCTCTTTTTTTTCACCCCCAAATAGAACCTTCTAGTCCCAAGCTCTCGATTGGTTGCGTCCTAATTATCTCTCCTTCTTCCTGAAGTGTGCACTCATTCACTACTTCCCACAAATGTAAAAGCATTGGATTGGTGTAGACACAGGCTAGAAGGAGTTTCCATTTGCCAGTCTTTTCCTTTCAAATCCATGGAGGCAAGTGAACAAGTGCAGACTTAGGGAGAAAGGAGAGATTATTGGTCTGTCTCTAGTAACTATTGTAGACAGAGCTGGACATTGGTCTGTCTCTAGTAACTATTGTAGACAGAGCTGGACATTGGGCTGTCTCTAGTAACTATTGTAGACAGAGCTGGACATTGGTCTGTCTCTAGTAACTATTGTAGACAGAGCTGGACATTGGTCTGTCTCTAGTAACTATTGTAGACAGAGCTGGACATTGGTCTGTCTCTAGTAACTATTGTAGACAGAGCTGGACATTGGGCTGTCTCTAGTAACTATTGTAGACAGAGCTGGACATTGGTCTGTCTCTAGTAACTATTGTAGACAGAGCTGGACATTGGTCTGTCTCTAGTAACTATTGTAGACAGAGCTGGACATTGGTCTGTCTCTAGTAACTATTGTAGACAGAGCTGGACATTGGGCTGTCTCTAGTAACTATTGTAGTCAGAGCTGGACATTGGTCTGTCTCTAGTAACTATTATAGACAGAGCTGGACATTGGTCTGTCTCTAGTAACTATTATAGACAGAGCTGGACATTGGTCTGTCTCTAGTAACATTATTGTAGACAGAGCTGGACATTGGTCTGTCTCTAGTAACTATTGTAGACAGAGCTGGACATTGGTCTGTCTCTAGTCTGTCTCTAGTGGAACTCTAGTATTATTGTAGACAGAGCTGGACATTGGTCTGTCTCTAGTAACATTATTGTAGACAGAGCTGGACATTGGTCTGTCTCTAGTAACATTATTGTAGACAGAGCTGGACATTGGTCTGTCTCTAGTAACTATTGTAGTCAGAGCTGGACATTGGTCTGTCTCTAGTAACTATTGTAGACAGAGCTGGACATTGGTCTGTCTCTAGTAACTATTGTAGACAGAGCTGGACATTGGTCTGTCTCTAGTAACTATTGTAGTCAGAGCTGGACATTGGGGTGTCTCCAGTAACTATTGTAGACAGAGCTGGACATCGGTCTGTCTCTAGTAACTATTGTAGTCAGAGCTGGACACTGGGCTGTCTCTAGTAACTATTGTAGACAGAGCTGGACATTGGTCTGTCTCTAGTAACTATTGTAGTCAGAGCTGGACATTGGGGTGTCTCTAGTAACTATTGTAGACAGAGCTGGACATTGGTCTGTCTCTAGTAACTATTGTAGACAGAGCTGGACATTGGTCTGTCTTTAGTAACTATTGGTCTGTCTCTAGTAGACAGAGCTGGACATTGGTCTGTCTCTAGTAACTATTGTAGACAGAGCTGGACATTGGTCTGTCTCTAGTAACTATTGTAGACAGAGCTGGACATTGGTCTGTCTCTAGTAACTATTGTAGACAGAGCTGGACATTGGTCTGTCTCTAGTAACTATTGTAGACAGAGCTGGACATTGGTCTGTCTCTAGTAACTATTGTAGACAGAGCTGGACATTGGTCTGTCTCTAGTAACTATTGTAGACAGAGCTGGACATTGGTCTGTCTCTAGTAACTATTGTAGACAGAGCTGGACATTGGTCTGTCTCTAGTAACTATTGTAGACAGAGCTGGACATTGGTCTGTCTCTAGTAACTATTGTAGACAGAGCTGGACATTGGTCTGTCTCTAGTAACTATTGTAGACAGAGCTGGACATTGGTCTGTCTCTAGTAACTATTGTAGACAGAGCTGGACATTGGTCTGTCTCTAGTAACTATTGTAGACAGAGCTGGACATTGGTCTGTCTCTAGTAACTATTGTAGACAGAGCTGGACATTGGTCTGTCTCTAGTAACTATTGTAGACAGAGCTGGACATTGGTCTGTCTCTAGTAACTATTGTAGACAGAGCTGGACATTGGTCTGTCTCTAGTAACTATTGTAGACAGAGCTGGACATTGGTCTGTCTCTAGTAACTATTGTAGACAGAGCTGGACATTGGTCTGTCTCTAGTAACTATTGTAGACAGAGCTGGACATTGGTCTGTCTCTAGTAACTATTGTAGACAGAGCTGGACATTGGTCTGTCTCTAGTAACTTATTGTAGACAGAGCTGGACATTGGTCTGTCTCTAGTAACTATTGTAGACAGAGCTGGACATTGGTCTGTCTCTAGTAACTATTGTAGACAGAGCTGGACATTGGTCTGTCTCTAGTAACTATTGTAGACAGAGCTGGACATTGGTCTGTCTCTAGTAACTATTGTAGACAGAGCTGGACATTGGTCTGTCTCTAGTAACTATTATAGACAGAGCTGGACATTGGTCTGTCTCTAGTAACTATTGTAGACAGAGCTGGACATTGGTCTGTCTCTAGTAACTATTGTAGACAGAGCTGGACATTGGTCTGTCTCTAGTAACTATTGTAGACAGAGCTGGACATTGGTCTGTCTCTAGTAACTATTGTAGTCAGAGCTGGACATTGGTCTGTCTCTAGTAACTATTATAGACAGAGCTGGACATTGGTCTGTCTCTAGTAACTATTATAGACAGAGCTGGACATTGGTCTGTCTCTAGTAACATTATTGTAGACAGAGCTGGACATTGGTCTGTCTCTAGTAACTATTGTAGACAGAGCTGGACATTGGTCTGTCTCTAGTAACATTATTGTAGACAGAGCTGGACATTGGTCTGTCTCTAGTAACATTATTGTAGACAGAGCTGGACATTGGTCTGTCTCTAGTAACATTATTGTAGACAGAGCTGGACATTGGTCTGTCTAGTAACTATGGTAGACAGTTGGACATTTGGCAGTCTACAGTATCTATTATAGACAGTTGGACATTGGGCTGTCTACAGTAACTATTATAGACAGTTGGACATTTGGCTGTCTACAGTAACTATTATAGACAGTTGGACATTTGGCTGTCTACAGTAACTATAGTAGACAGTTGGACATTTGGCTGTCTACAGTAACTATTATAGACAGTTGGACATTGGGCTGTCTACAGTAACTAAAATAGACAGTTGGACATTGGGCTGTCTACAGTAACTATTATAGACAGTTGGACATTGGGCTGTCTACAGTAACTAAAATAGACAGTTGGACATTTGGCTGTCTACAGTAACTATTATAGACAGTTGGACATTTGGCTGTCTACAGTAACTACTATAGACAGTTGGACATTTGGCTGTCTAGTAACTGGACAGTTGGACATTTGGCTGTCTACAGTAACTACTACAGACAGTTGGACATTGGGCTGTCTACAGTAACTATTGTAGACAGTTGGACATTGGGCTGTCTGTAGTAACTATTGTAGACAGTTGGACATTTGGCTGTCTGTAACTATTGTAGACAGTTGGATTGGCTGTCTAGAACTAGACAGTTGGACATTTGGCTGTCTACAGTAACTATTATAGACAGTTGGACATTGGGCTGTCTACAGTAACTATGGTAGACAGTTGGTAGACAGTTGGACATTTGGCTGTCTGTAGTAACTATTGTAGACAGTTGGACATTGGGCTGTCTACAGTAACTATTATAGACAGTTGGACATTTTGCTGTCTACAGGAACTATTATAGACAGTTGGACATTGGGCTGTCTACAGTAACTATTGTAGACAGTTGGACATTGGGCTGTCTACAGTAACTATTATAGACAGTTGGACATTGGGCTGTCTACAGTAACTATTGTAGACAGTTGGACATTGGGCTGTCTACAGTAACTATTATAGACAGTTGGACATTGGGCTGTCTACAGTAACTATAGTAGACAGTTGGACATTTGGCTGTCTACAGTAACTATTATAGACAGTTGGACATTGGGCTGTCTACAGTAACTAAAATAGACAGTTGGACATTGGGCTGTCTCTAGTAACTATTGTAGACAGAGCTGGACATTGGTCTGTCTCTAGTAACTATTGTAGACAGAGCTGGACATTGGTCTGTCTCTAGTAACTATTGTAGACAGAGCTGGACATTGGTCTGTCTCTAGTAACTATTGTAGACAGAGCTGGACATTGGTCTGTCTCTAGTAACATTATTGTAGACAGAGCTGGACATTGGTCTATCTCTACTAACTATTGTAGACAGAGCTGGACATTGGTCTGTCTCTAGTAACATTATTGTAGACAGAGCTGGACATTGGTCTGTCTCTAGTAACATTATTGTAGACAGAGCTGGACATTGGTCTGTCTCTAGTAACTATTGTAGACAGAGCTGGACATTGGTCTGTCTCTAGTAACATTATTGTAGACAGAGCTGTACATTGGTCTGTCTCTAGTAACTATTGTAGACAGAGCTGGACATTGGTCTGTCTCTAGTAACTATTGTAGTCAGAGCTGGACATTGGTCTGTCTCTAGTAACTATTATAGACAGAGCTGGACATTGGTCTGTCTCTAGTAACTATTATAGACAGAGCTGGACATTGGTCTGTCTCTAGTAACATTAATGTAGACAGAGCTGGACATTGGTCTGTCTCTAGTAACTATTGTAGACAGAGCTGGACATTGGTCTGTCTCTAGTAACATTATTGTAGACAGAGTTGGACATTTGGCTGTCTCTAGTAACATTATTGTAGACAGAGCTGGACATTGGTCTGTCTCTAGTAACATTATTGTAGACAGAGCTGGACATTGGTCTGTCTAGTAACTATGGTAGACAGTTGGACATTTGGCAGTCTACAGTACATATTATAGACAGTTGGACATTGGGCTGTCTACAGTAACTATTATAGACAGTTGGACATTTGGCTGTCTACAGTAACTATTATAGACAGTTGGACATTTGGCTGTCTACAGTAACTATAGTAGACAGTTGGACATTTGGCTGTCTACAGTAACTATTATAGACAGTTGGACATTGGGCTGTCTACAGTAACTAAAATAGACAGTTGGACATTGGGCTGTCTACAGTAACTATTATAGACAGTTGGACATTGGGCTGTCTACAGTAACTATTATAGACAGTTGGACATTTGGCTGTCTACAGTAACTACTATAGACAGTTGGACATTTGGCTGTCTACAGTAACTACTACAGACAGTTGGACATTTGGCTGTCTACAGTAACTATTATAGACAGTTGGACATTGGGCTGTCTACAGTAACTATTGTAGACAGTTGGACATTGGGCTGTCTACAGTAACTATTATAGACAGTTGGACATTGGGCTGTCTACAGTAACTATTGTAGACAGTTGGACATTGGGCTGTCTGTAGTAACTATTGTAGACAGTTGGACATTTGGCTGTCTGTAGTAACTATTGTAGACAGTTGGACATTTGGCTGTCTACAGTAACTATTATAGACAGTTGGACATTGGGCTGTCTACAGTAACTATGGTAGACAGTTGGTAGACAGTTGGACATTTGGCTGTCTGTAGTAACTATTGTAGACAGTTGGACATTGGGCTGTCTACAGTAACTATTATAGACAGTTGGACATTTGGCTGTCTACAGTAACTATTATAGACAGTTGGACATTGGGCTGTCTACAGTAACTATTGTAGACAGTTGGACATTGGGCTGTCTACAGTAACTATTATAGACAGTTGGACATTGGGCTGTCTACAGTAACTATTGTAGACAGTTGGACATTGGGCTGTCTACAGTAACTATTATAGACAGTTGGACATTGGGCTGTCTACAGTAACTATAGACAGTTGGACATTGGACAGTTGGACATTTGGCTGTCTACAGTAACTATTATAGACAGTTGGACATTGGGCTGTCTACAGTAACTATTATAGACAGTTGGACATTGGGCTGTCTACAGTAACTATTATAGACAGTTGGACATTTGGCTGTCTGTAGTAACTATTGTAGACAGTTGGACATTGGGCTGTCTGTAGTAACTATGGTAGACAGTTGGACATTGGGCTGTCTGTAGTAACTATGGTAGACAGTTGGACATTGGGCTGTCTGTAGTAACTATGGTAGACAGTTGGACATTTGGCTGTCTACAGTAACTATTATAGACAGTTGGACATTGGGCTGTCTACAGTAACTATTATAGACAGTTGGACATTTGGCTGTCTACAGTAACTATTATAGACAGTTGGACATTTGGGCTGTCTACAGTAACTATTATAGACAGTTGGACATTTGGCTGTCTACAGTAACTATTATAGACAGTTGGACATTGGGCTGTCTACAGTAACTAAAATAGACAGTTGGACATTGGGCTGTCTACAGTAACTATTATAGACAGTTGGACATTGGGCTGTCTACAGTAACTATTATAGACAGTTGGACATTTGGCTGTCTACAGTAACTACTATAGACAGTTGGACATTTGGCTGTCTACAGTAACTACTATAGACAGTTGGACATTGGGCTGTCTACAGTAACTATTATAGACAGTTGGACATTGGGCTGTCTACAGTAACTATTGTAGACAGTTGGACATTGGGCTGTCTACAGTAACTATTATAGACAGTTGGACATTTGGCTGTCTACAGTAACTATTATAGACAGTTGGACATTGGGCTGTCTACAGTAACTATTATAGACAGTTGGACATTGGGCTGTCTACAGTAACTATAGTAGACAGTTGGACATTTGGCTGTCTACAGTAACTATGGTAGACAGTTGGACATTTGGCTGTCTACAGTAACTATTATAGACAGTTGGACATTGGGCTGTCTACAGTAACTATTGTAGACAGTTGGACATTGGGCTGTCTGTAGTAACTATGGTAGACAGTTGGACATTGGGCTGTCTGTAGTAACTATGGTAGACAGTTGGACATTTGGCTGTCTACAGTAACTATTATAGACAGTTGGACATTGGGCTGTCTACAGTAACTATGGTAGACAGTTGGACATTGGGTCTGTAACTATGGTAGACAGTTGGACATTTGGCTGTCTACATAACTATAGACAGTTGGACATTTGGCTGTCTACAGTAACTATTATAGACAGTTGGACATTGGGCTGTCTACAGTAACTATTATAGACAGTTGGACATTTGGCTGTCTACAGTAACTATTATAGACAGTTGGACATTTGGCTGTCTACAGTAACTATTATAGACAGTTGGACATTTGGGCTGTCTACAGTAACTATTATAGACAGTTGGACATTGGGCTGTCTACAGTAACTATATAGACAGTTGGACATTGGGCTGTCTACAGTAACTATTATAGACAGTTGGACATTGGGCTGTCTACAGTAACTATTATAGACAGTTGGACATTTGGCTGTCTACAGTAACTACTATAGACAGTTGGACATTTGGCTGTCTACAGTAACTATTATAGACAGTTGGACATTGGGCTGTCTACAGTAACTATTATAGACAGTTGGACATTTGGCTGTCTACAGTAACTACTATAGACAGTTGGACATTTGGCTGTCTACAGTAACTATTATAGACAGTTGGACATTGGGCTGTCTACAGTAACTATTATAGACAGTTGGACATTGGGCTGTCTACAGTAACTATTATAGACAGTTGGACATTGGGCTGTCTACAGTAACTATGTAGACAGTTGGACATTTGGCTGTCTAACAGTAACTATTATAGACAGTTGGACATTGGGCTGTCTACAGTAACTATGGTAGACAGTTGGACATTTTGGCTGTCTACAGTAAGTATGGTAGACAGTTGGACATTGGGCTGTCTACAGTAACTATTGTAGACAGTTGGACATTGGGCTGTTTGTAGTAACTATGGTAGACAGTTGGACATTGGGCTGTCTGTAGTAACTATGGTAGACAGTTGGACATTGGGCTGTCTGTAGTAACTATGGAGATAGACAGTTGGACATAGACAGTTGGACATTTGGCTGTCTACAGTAACTATTATAGACAGTTGGACATTGGGCTGTCTACAGTAACTATGGTAGACAGTTGGACATTGGGCTGTCTAACTAGTAACAGTTGGACATTTGGCTACAGAACAGACAGTTGGACATTTGGCTGTCTACAGTAACTATTATAGACAGTTGGACATTTGGCTGTCTACAGTAACTATTATAGACAGTTGGACATTTGGCTGTCTACAGTAACTATTATAGACAGTTGGACATTTGGCTGTCTACAGTAACTATTATAGACAGTTGGACATTTGGCTGTCTAACAGTAACTATTATAGACAGTTGGACATTTGGGCTGTCTACAGTAACTACTATAGACAGTTGGACATTTAGACAGTAACTGACAGTTGGACATTTGGCTGTCTACAGTAACTACTATAGACAGTTGGACATTTGGCTGTCTACAGTAACTATTATACACAGTTGGACACAGTTGGACATTTGGCTGTCTACAGTAACTATTATAGACAGTTGGACATTGGGCTGTCTACAGTAACTATTATAGACAGTTGGACATTTGGCTGTCTACAGTAACTTGGACATTATAGACAGTTGGACATTGGACATTTGGCTGTCTACAGTAACTATTATAGACAGTTGGACATTTGGCTGTCTACAGTAACTATATAGACAGTTGGACATTTGGGCTGTCTACAGTAACTATTATAGACAGTTGGACATTGGGCTGTCTACAGTAACTATTATAGACAGTTGGACATTTGGCTGTCTACAGTAACTACTATAGACAGTTGGACATTTGGCTGTCTACAGTAACTATTATAGACAGTTGGACATTGGGCTGTCTACAGTAACTATTATAGACAGTTGGACATTGGGCTGTCTACAGTAACTATAGTAGACAGTTGGACATTTGGCTGTCTACAGTAACTATGGTAGACAGTTGGACATTTGGCTGTCTACAGTAACTATTATAGACAGTTGGACATTGGGCTGTCTACAGTAACTATGGTAGACAGTTGGACATTTTGGGCTGTCTACAGTAACTATGGTAGACAGTTGGACATTGGGCTGTCTACAGTAACTATTGTAGACAGTTGGACATTGGGCTGTCTGTAGTAACTATGGTAGACAGTTGGACATTGGGCTGTCTGTAGTAACTATGGTAGACAGTTGGACATTGGGCTGTCTGTAGTAACTATGGTAGACAGTTGGACATTTGGCTGTCTACAGTAACTATTATAGACAGTAGGACATTGGGCTGTCTACAGTAACTATGGTAGACAGTTGGACATTGGGCTGTCTAGTAACTATGGTAGACAGTTGGACATTTGGCTGTCTACAGTAACTATTATAGACAGTTGGACATTGGGCTGTCTACAGTAACTATTATAGACAGTTGGACATTTGGCTGTCTACAGTAACTATTATAGACAGTTGGACATTTGGCTGTCTACAGTAACTATAGTAGACAGTTGGACATTTGGCTGTCTACAGTAACTATTATAGACAGTTGGACATTTGGGCTGTCTACAGTAACTATTATAGACAGTTGGACATTTGGCTCTACAGTAACTATTATAGACAGTTGGACATTTGGCTGTCTACAGTAACTATTATAGACAGTTGGACATTTGGCTGTCTACAGTAACTATATAGACAGTTGGACATTGGGCTGTCTACAGTAACTATTATAGACAGTTGGACATTTGGGCTGTCTACAGTAACTATTATAGACAGTTGGACATTTGGCTGTCTACAGTAACTATTATAGACAGTTGGACATTGGGCTGTCTACAGTAACTATTATAGACAGTTGGACATTTGGCTGTCTACAGTAACTATATAGACAGTTGGACATTTGGCTGTCTACAGTAACTATTATAGACAGTTGGACATTTGGCTGTCTACAGTAACTATTATAGACAGTTGGACATTTGGCTGTCTACAGTAACTATTATAGACAGTTGGACATTTGGCTGTCTAGACAGTTGGAGTAACTAACTATATAGACAGTTGGACATTGGGCTGTCTACAGTAACTACTATAGACAGTTGGACATTGGGCTGTCTACAGTAACTATTATAGACAGTTGGACATTGGGCTGTCTACAGTAACTATGGTAGACAGTTGGACATTGGGCTGTCTACAGTAACTATTATAGACAGTTGGACATTGGGCTGTCTACAGTAACTATTATAGACAGTTGGACATTGGGCTGTCTACAGTAACTATGGGACAGTTGGACATTGGGCTGTCTACAGTAACTATGGTAGACAGTTGGACATTGGGCTGTCTACAGTAACTATTATAGACAGTTGGACATTGGGCTGTCTACAGTAACTATTATAGACAGTTGGACATTGGGCTGTCTACAGTAACTATTATAGACAGTTGGACATTGGGCTGTCTACAGTAACAGTAACTATTATAGACAGTTGGACATTGGGCTGTCTACAGTAACTATTATAGACAGTTGGACATTTGGCTGTCTACAGTAACTATTATAGACAGGACATTGGGCTGTCTACATACAGTAACTATTATAGACAGTTGGACATTGGGCTGTCTACAGTAACTATTATAGACAGTTGGACATTTGGCTGTCTACAGTAACTACTATAGACAGTTGGACATTGGGCTGTCTACAGTAACTACTATAGACAGTTGGACATTTGGCTGTCTACAGTAACTATTATAGACAGTTGGACATTTGGCTGTCTACAGTAACTATTATAGACAGTTGGACATTTGGCTGTCTACAGTAACTATTATAGACAGTTGGACATTGGGCTGTCTACATTAACTATTATAGACAGTTGGACATTTGGCTGTCTACAGTAACTACTATAGACAGTTGGACATTGGGCTGTCTACAGTAACTATTATAGACAGTTGGACATTGGGCTGTCTACAGTAACTATTATAGACAGTTGGACATTGGGCTGTAACTACAGTAACTATTATAGACAGTTGGACATTTGGCTGTCTACAGTAACTATTATAGACAGTTGGACATTTGGCTGTCTACAGTAACTATTATAGACAGTTGGACATTTGGCTGTCTACAGTAACTACTATAGACAGTTGGACATTTGGCTGTCTACAGTAACTATTATAGACAGTTGGACATTTGGCTGTCTACAGTAACTATTATAGACAGTTGGACATTGGGCTGTCTACAGTAACTATTATAGACAGTTGGACATTTGGCTGTCTACAGTAACTATTATAGACAGTTGGACATTTGGCTGTCTACAGTAACTATTATAGACAGTTGGACATTTGGCTGTCTACAGTAACTATTATAGACAGTTGGACATTTGGCTGTCTACAGTAACTATTATAGACAGTTGGACATTGGGCTGTCTACAGTAACTATTATAGACAGTTGGACATTGGGCTGTCTACAGTAACTACTATAGACAGTTGGACATTGGGCTGTCTACAGTAACTATTATAGACAGTTGGACATTGGGCTGTCTACAGTAACTATGGTAGACAGTTGGACATTGGGCTGTCTACAGTAACTATTATAGACAGTTGGACATTGGGCTGTCTACAGTAACTATTATAGACAGTTGGACATTGGGCTGTCTACAGTAACTATTATAGACAGTTGGACATTGGGCTGTCTACAGTAACTATTATAGACAGTTGGACATTTGGCTGTCTACAGTAACTATTATAGACAGTTGGACATTGGGCTGTCTACAGTAACTATTGTAGACAGTTGGACATTTGGCTGTCTACAGTAACTATTATAGACAGTTGGACATTGGGCTGTCTACAGTAACTATTATAGACAGTTGGACATTGGGCTGTCTACAGTAACTATTATAGACAGTTGGACATTGGGCTGTCTACAGTAACTATTGTAGACAGTTGGACATTGGGCTGTCTACAGTAACTATTATAGACAGTTGGACATTGGGCTGTCTACAGTAACTATTATAGACAGTTGGACATTGGGCTGTCTACAGTAACTATGGACAGTAGACATTGGACATTGGGCTGTCTACAGTAACTATGGTAGACAGTTGGACATTGGGCTGTCTACAGTAACTATTATAGACAGTTGGACATTTGGCTGTCTACAGTAACTATTATAGACAGTTGGAAATTTGGCTGTCTACAGTAACTATTATAGACAGTTGGACATTGGGCTGTCTACAGTAACTATTATAGACAGTTGGACAGTACCTTCGGAAAATAAGGAACAGCAACAACTCTGTATTTTGCAGAGATATAGCAGCTGAGAATGCCTACAGTTATAATATGATGTCGTAGTTTGAGTTGGACATTTGGCTGTTTGGTTTAGATATATTCAAATATTCAAATGTTTGTGACGATGATCCAGTATTGTTTATGTAATGCAAGAGGCTGTAGGAGGTAGTATACGCAGTGTGTGTGTGTGTGTGTGTGTGTGTGTGTGTGTGTGTGTAGGAGGTAGTACACTGAAAGAAATTAATGTTCATAACTGGTTATTCCTCAGCTCTTAAGGTTTCCTGGGAAACTCTTGTCTGATAAAGAACCTTTGAGTTAAGTGTGTGTGTGTGTGTGTGTGGGAGGGGGTTGTTTAAATGTATGGAAGCCTACAGCTGTGTCCCTTTCAGAGCACACAGCAAATGGGTCAGTGTTAATTAACTAGTGTTGATTTTTCAGTGTAACATTTCCAGTGTTGATTCGAGAGTTAATTTAACACTGTAAAGAGTTAAATTACCACTTAGTGGTGTAAAATAACCACACTGTTGGTGTTAATAACCACCAATCATTATCATATTTCCCAGCATGCTCTTTTTGTAATGGTTGGTTTCAATGTCTGTGTTTTGGCATGCACATTGATTGATTAATTCATCTCATACTACACAAATATAAAAATCATAAATATATATATATTTTTTTACAATTCTAATATTTTACTTGGACTTATTGCATGCGCTAATGAAGTGTTTGTTTCAGTTTAGATGTTTAAGTTAGTCTCATGTCTTAGTCTTCCCAACCCAGGCAGTCATTCTGAATGCAGGTTGCGGGTAAATGTTTTTCTCCAAATGTTGGATATATCCACTCTGGCTGGAGGGATACACAACACTTAGCAAGCCAGAATAATGTGATTTACAGGCCTGCTGTGGCCTGTAAACTAGACACTTCATGCCACTCCATTAGGGTAAAACTCTCAAAAGATGGTCTTATGAAATATGTATTGATTTATCTTAAATAATTAAAGTTCAATGGCATCATGTTCACTCACTTGGTTCAGGTCACAGGACTGAAAATGAACGAATGCGACAACCACTTCTCTATCACTAGGAAACAGTCATGGGTGTACTGGTAACGAGAAAATTCAAGCCGAAAGGTACCCTGGGAAATATGTAAATAAGGCCCAAAACCCTACAGCAGACCTATTCAAATCTGGTCTCTCCTCATCCCTTCCCCTCTATGCCCTCCTCATTCGTTTTCCCCTCCTCATCCCATCCCCTCTCCTCATCCCTTCTCCCCTCCTCATCCCTTCTCCTCTCCTCTATCCCCTCTTCATCCCGTCCCCTCTCCTCTATCCCCTCCTCATCTGTTTTGCTCTCCTCATCCCTTCTCCTCTATCCCCTCTTCATCCCTTCTCTAACCCCTCATCCCTTCTCCTCTATCCCCTCCTCATCCGTTTTCATCTCCTCTATCCCCTCCTCATCCCTTCTCCTCTCCTCTATCCCCTCTTCATCCCTTCTCCCCTCCTCATCCCGTCCCCTCTCCTCTATCCCCTCTTCATCCCTTCTCCCCTCCTCATCCCTTCTCCTCTCCTCTATCCCCTCTTCATCCCTTCTCCTCTATCCCCTCATCCCATCCCCTCTCCTCTATCCCCTCTTCATCCCTTCTCCTCTCCTCATCCCATCTCCCCTCCTCATCCCATCTCCTCTATCCCCTCCTCATCCCATCCCCTCTCCTCTATCCCCTCCTCATCCCTTCCCTCTTCCCTCCTCATCCCATCCCCTCTATCCCCTCCTCATCCCATCCCTCTCCTCTATCCCCTCCTCATCCCATCCCCTCTCCTCTATCCCCTCCTCATCCCATCCCCCATCCCCTCCCTCTATCCCCTCTTCATCCCTTCTCCTCTCCTCATCCCATCCCCTCCTCATCCCATCTCCTCATCCCATCCCCTCCTCTCCCATCCCCTCCTCATCCCCTCCTCATCCCATCTCCTCTCCTCTATCCCATCTCCTCTCCTCTATCCCCTCCTCATCCCATCCCCTCTCCTCATCCCATCTCCTCTCCTCTATCCCCTCTTCATCCCATCTCCTCTATCCCCTCCTCATCCCATCCCCTCTCTATCCCCTCCTCTATCCCCTCCTCATCCCATCCCCTCTCCTCAATCCCTTCTCCTCTATCCCCTCCTCATCCCTTCTCCTCCCCACTCCTCCATGCTACAACTCTCCTTTTTTCTTCAATTCAATCCTGTCGTCCCCACAGATCTCAAAAAATAACATTAGGGTATAAATACACACCACATTACCAGTGAGACAATTTTATTACACAAATCAAACCAGCATTGTTGTGTGTGTGTGTATATATATATATATATATGGTGACTCAGTGTTTCAGTATGGGTAACCTGCTCCCCAACTCAGCCTTCCTGACTCCTCTTCCTCCCTATTTTCCTCCTCCTCTTCCTCCCTCTTTTCCTCCTCTGTCTCTTCCTCCACCACTTCCTCCTCTGTCTCTTCCTCCTCTGTCTCTTCCTCCGTCTCTTCCTCCACCACTTCCTCCACCACTTCCTCCCTCTCTTCCTCTTCCTCCCTCTCTTCCTCCTCCTCTTCCTCCCTCTCTTCCTGACTGCTTACTGGTCTGCTTCCCCCTGTCAGAGAGAGAGAGAGAGGGAGAGAGATGGATGGATGGAACATATGGATGGATGGATGTATTTTATGAATAAACAAACATACAAATGAAACATCAACATCTTAATCATTTTCAGATTTGATACTTTATAAAGATGATATCAGAGGATTATAAAAAAACAATGTTATGATAAAAGTACTACTACCTTACATAACGAAATAACTGGCATTGAGAAGTTGATTTCATAACATATTCTGACTTTGACAACTCAAGCTGCCTTGACGGAATTCTTTTGAGCTGTCAACTCAAAACATGTCAAGTGAAGTTCAAAGTCATTCACATCCCATCACAGTCACAAACCCAATGATATCTCTTAATCTGTGTAGTTGAAATGTGTGTGTGTGTGTGTGTGTGTGTGTGTGTGTGTTTAATAATCTACCAGCAGACCTTAATTTGACAGACACTGACAGAATGTAGTTATACAATATGGGGCCCCTACTATAGAATGTAGTTATACAATATGGGGCCCCTACTACAGAATGTAGTTATACAATATGGGGCCCCTACTATAGAATGTAGTTATACAATATGGGGCCCCTACTACAGAATGTAGTTATACAATATGGGGCCCCTACTACATAATGTAGTTATACAATATGGGGCCCCTACTACATAATGTAGTTATACAATATGGGGCCCCTACTACAGAATGTAGTTATGAGAGTGAGAGAGAGCACAGATGAGTAGACATGTTTGTATTGAGTCAGAAATGTCCTTAAATAACTACTGGTCCACGATCAGATATAATTCCACCCCCATATCATGGTGACTTTTAGGATTGGATGGGCTAGTAAACTGATCCTAGAGCTGTGGTTCGAGGCTGCACGAACTCACTTCTTCATATGGCTCTCTGGTGCCCTGTGTGGCTGGACAGGGTACTGCTGGCTCTCTGGCGCCCTCTCCCTCTGTGGCTGGACCTGGTATTGACGCCTGGTGACATCCAGGGTTGATGACAACTGTGACACAGCAAAATAGATTTTCTATCACACAGACATTGATGTAGCTTCCTTATAATCTGAATAGATTTGAATACCTGTACATGAGTACATGTCTGGGTGAGTGTGTGTGTGTGTGTGTGTGTGTGTGTGTGTGTGTGTGTGTGTGTGTGTGTGTGTGTGTGTCTGAAAGAAAACAAGGCTGAAAGTCCTTGACTCAGTTCTTTCCTCTCTCCTCTGTGTGTGTGTGTGTGTGTGTGTGTGTGTGTGTGTGTGTGTGTGTGTGTGTGTGTGTTTTGTGACAGGGAGGGAGGGAGACCAACAGCACTGTATGAGTGTGTGTGTGTGTTTGGGAGGGAGGGAGGGAGGGAGGGAGGGAGGGAGGGAGGGAGGGAGGGAGGGAGGGAGGGAGGGAGGGAGGGAGGGAGGGAGGGAGGGAGGGAGGGAGGGAGGGGAGGGAGGGGGAGGGAGGGAGGGAGGGAGGGAGGGAGGGAGACCAACAGCACTGCATCATTGGAGAGGGAACTCTAGAGGGTGAATGAGAAAGTAGGGCTGAGAACAGACACACACACACACACACACACACACACAGACAGACAGACACACAGACACACAGACACCACACACACACAGACACCACACACACACACACACCGCACACACACACACCGCACAATGTTCTCTCTCTATATAGCTGCTATATTTCATAGTGGCAGTCAGTCAATAGGACTGTGTGTGTGTGTGTGTGTGTGTGTGTGTGTGTGTGTGTGTGTGCGTGTCGTTCTCTGGTCTTTGCCAGAAGTTCTGCCTCATAGGAGGAAGGACCGATGTGAGAAGACGATGCTTACCTTAGCTATTTCTGATAGATACACACGCCTCACTGCGTTGGCTTTATAAAAGGCCTGGGAATTAAAAGAGAGAAAGTGAGACATGAAAGAATGAGTAAGTCAGAGTATTGCAAGCGTACTTCTTTCTTTTACTGAGTGTAAGAGTCAGACTAATCAGATGAACTGATGGTATGTCTAGATATCTACACCAACAGGTCTTTCAGATTAGAGGGTCTAGATATCTACACCAACAGGCCTTTCAGATTAGAGGGTCTAGGTATCTACACCAACAGGTCTTTCAGATTAGAGGGTCTAGGTATCTACACCAACAGGCCTTTCAGATTAGAGGGTCTAGATATCTACACCAACAGGTCTTTCAGATTAGAGGGTCTAGATATCTACACCAACAGGTCTTTCAGATTAGAGGGTCTAGATATCTACACCAACAGGTCTTTCAGATTAGAGAGTCTAGATATCTACACCAACAGGTCTTTCAGATTAGAGGGTCTAGATATCTACACCAACAGGTCTTTCAGATTAGAGGGTCTAGGTATCTACACCAACAGGTCTTTCAGATTAGAGGGTCTAGATATCTACACCATCAGGCCTTTCAGATTAGAGGGTCTAGATATCTACACCAACAGGTCGTTCAGATTAGAGGGTCTAGATATCTACACCAACAGGTCTTTCAGATTAGAGGGTCTAGATATCTACACCAACAGGTCGTTCAGATTAGAGGGTCTAGATATCTACACCAACAGGTCTTTCAGATTAGAGGGTCTAGATATCTACACCAACAGGTCTTTCAGATTAGAGGGTCTAGATATCTACACCAACAGGCCTTTCAGATTAGAGGGTCTAGATATCTACACCAACAGGTCGTTCAGATTAGAGGGTCTAGATATCTACACCAACAGGTCTTTCAGATTAGAGGGTCTAGGTATCTACACCAACAGGTCTTTCAGATTAGAGGGTCTAGATATCTACACCAACAGGTCGTTCAGATTAGAGGGTCTAGATATCTACACCAACAGGTCTTTCAGATTAGAGGGTCTAGGTATCTACACCAACAGGTCTTTCAGATTAGAGGGTCTAGGTATCTACACCAACAGGCCTTTCAGATTAGAGGGTCTAGGTATCTACACCAACAGGTCTTTCAGATTAGAGGGTCTAGGTATCTACACCAACAGGTCTTTCAGATTAGAGGGTCTAGGTATCTACACCAACAGGTCTTTCAGATTAGAGGGTCTAGATATCTACACCAACAGGCCTTTCAGATTAGAGGGTCTAGGTATCTACACCAACAGGTCTTTCAGATTAGAGGGTCTAGGTATCTACACCAACAGGTCTTTCAGATTAGAGGGTCTAGATATCTACACCA
Organism: Oncorhynchus tshawytscha; assembly: GCF_018296145.1. Lineage (NCBI taxonomy): Eukaryota > Metazoa > Chordata > Actinopteri > Salmoniformes > Salmonidae > Oncorhynchus > Oncorhynchus tshawytscha. Next base: position 42,176,295 of record NC_056461.1, read on the forward strand.
ACAGGTCTTTCAGATTAGAGGGTCAAAGTATCTACACCAACAGGCCTTTCAGATTAGAGGGTCTAGGTATCTACACCAACAGGTCTTTCAGATTAGAGGGTCTAGATATCTACACCAACAGGTCTTTCAGATTAGAAGGTCTAGATATCTACACCAACAGGTCTTTCAGATTAGAGGGTCTAGATATCTACACCAACAGGTCTTTCAGATTAGAGGGTCTAGATATCTACACCAACAGGTCTTTCAGATTAGAGAGTCTAGATATCTACACCAACAGGTCTTTCAGATTAGAGGGTCTAGGTATCTACACCAACAGGCCTTTCAGATTAGAGGGTCTAGATATCTACACCAACATGTCTTTCAGATTAGAGGGTCTAGGTATCTACACCAACAGGTCTTTCAGATTAGAGGGTCTAGGTATCTACACCAACAGGTCTTTCAGATTAGGTCTAGATATCTACACCAACAGGTCTTTCAGATTAGAGGGTCTAGATATCTACACCAACAGGCCTTTCAGATTAGAGGGTCTAGATATCTACACCAACAGGTCTTTCAGATTAGAGGGTCTAGGTATCTACACCAACAGGCCTTTCAGACTAGAGGGTCTAGGTATCTACACCAACAGGCCTTTCAGATTAGAGGGTCTAGATATCTACACCAACAGGTCTTTCAGATTAGAGGGTCTAGGTATCTACACCAACAGGTCTTTCAGATTAGAGGGTCTAGATATCTACACCAACAGGCCTTTCAGATTAGAGGGTCTAGGTATCTACACCAACAGGTCTTTCAGATTAGAGGGTCTAGGTATCTACACCAACATGTCTTTCAGATTAGAGGGTCTAGATATCTACACCAACAGGTCTTTCAGATTAGAGGGTCTAGGTATCTACACCAACAGGTCTTTCAGATTAGAGGGTCTAGGTATCTACACCAACAGGTCTTTCAGATTAGAGGGTCTAGGTATCTACACCATAAAGCAGTGGTTCCCAAACTAGGGGTCGCAACCCCGTGCGGGGTCGCCTGATATGACTAACAAAAAAATAATATATAAAATGTGGTTGACCTTAAAGGTCTAAATGAAAATAATTAAAATCTAAAAGATCAAATTTAACCAGAGAGCAGACTTAGATCCTGAGAAAAGGCTGAATTTAACTGTTGCACTTGAATCTTTCCCATGGTGCACGGCTCGGCTCTCTACTCTGTGAAACCACACACTATCGCAGAGACTATGATATTACCGGTTGATATGGTGAAAACAACGTGTTGAGAGGCAGAGGCACAGAAACTCACATCAATACCTTTGTCAGATAACACTGTGAAACTAAGTATTGATGCTATTGTTAGCAATCAAGAGGAAACTCTGACTGAACGAGTCAAAACTCCAAATGGACGTTAGGTGTGAGGGCTGAGACGCGTTGACATCTGTTTGCTACATGTCGGGGAATGTTATTCACGAGGACATGTTGTTCTGTCTCTTACAGAGCATAAAATGTCACATGGGATGGTCAGTGTGCTGTGTGGCTATATTGATGAAAAACAGATTCCACATGGGATGGTCCGTGTGCTGTGTGGCTATAGTGATGAAAAACAGATTCCACATGGGATGGTCCGTGTGCTGTGTGGCTATATTGATGAAAAACAGATTCCACATGGGATGGTCCGTGTGCTGTGTGGCTATATTGATGAAAAACAGATTCCACATGGGATGGTCCGTGTGCTGTGTGGCTATATTGATGAAAAACCGAAAGGGATTATAGATTAGTAGGTGCTAATACTGGCCGATTTTAGCCTTATTCTCAGAAACGTGACACACCGTAATCTTATCGGACAAAAAACAAATAAACAAATGGATAAACAGTCCGACAAGAGAGAAAGAGAGTGAGAGAGAAACAGAGACACAGAAAGAGAGAAACAGAGAGAGAGAAACAGAGAGAGAGAAACAGAGAGAAACAGAAAGAGAGAAACAGAGACAGAGAAAGAGAGAAACAGAGAGAGAAACAGAAAGAGAGAAACAGAGAGAGAAACAGAGAGAGAAACAGAGAGAGAAACAGAGAGAGAAACAGAGAGAGAAACAGAGAGAGAAACAGAGAGAGAAACAGAAAGAGAAACAGAGAGAGAGAAACAGAGACACAGAAAGAGAGAAACAGAGAGAGAAACAGAGACACAGAAAGAGAGAAACAGAGAGAGAAACAGAGACACAGAAAGAGAGAAACAGAGAGACAGAAAGAGAGAAACAGAGAAACAGAGAGAGAGAAACAGAAAGAGAGAAACAGAGAGAGAAACAGAAAGAGAAAACAGAGAAACAGAGAAACAGAAAGAGAAACAGAAACAGAGAAACAGAGAGAAACAGAGAAACAGAGAGAAACAGAGAGAGAAACAGAAAGAGAGAAACAGAGAGAAACAGAAAGAGAGAAACAGAGAGAGAAACAGAAAGAGAGAAACAGAGAAACAGAGAAACAGAAAGAGAAACAGAGAGAGAGAAACAGAGAGAGAGAAACAGAGAGAGAGAAACAGAGAGAGAAACAGAGAGAGAGAAACAGAGAGAGAAACAGAAAGAGAGAAACAGAGAGAAACAGAAAGAGAAACAGAGAGAGAGAGAGAAACAGAGAGAGAAACAGAAAGAGAGAAACAGAGAGAAACAGAGAGAGAAACAGATACAAATAGACCTTCCCCTCCTGTTCGATCCTCAGTCTGCAGTCTAACAGCTGACCCTGCAGCGCTGCCTTCTCATTGGTCAGGACCTTCAGCCTCTGCCTCAGTGCATCCTGGGAAATAGAGTCAAACACACCATGACCACCTGACCAGGAACAACTACAGGGCCCAGTTATAAACTAGAACTACAACTACAGGGCCCAGAGGTTTCCCTGTCCAGGTTAACTCCTGGTCTAGTCATGTACAGGGCCCAGAGGTTTCCCTGTCCAGGTTAACTCCTGGTATAGTCATGTACAGGGTCCAGAGGTTTCTTTACTGTATTTATACTTGAATGTATTTAGTGTGTGTACTTTACTGTATTTATACTTGAATGTATTTAGTGTGTGTACTTTACTGTATTTTTACTTGAACGTATTTAGTGTGTGTACTTTACTGTATTTATACTTGGCTTATCTTTATTTTTTATCTCGCTCTCTCTAGGCCTGTATCTCCTCTCTCTCTGTCTCTCTCTCTCTCTGTTTCTCTCTGTCTCTAGGCCTGTATAGCTCTCTCTCTCGCTCTGTTTCTCTCTCTCCCTAGGCCTGTATATATCTCTCTCTCCCTAGGCCTGTATATCTCTCTCTCTCTCTCTGTGTCCTGTCACTCTCTCTTTCTCTCTCTCTCCTTTTCTCTTTCCCCGACACTCATGCAGACCACATTCACCCTCCCCAGATATACTAATTACCATCTGCCAGGCGTGCTCAGACACACACACACACACACAAACAATAAGGAGTGTGTTCTCTGATTTAGTGCGTAATCCAGTGATTACTGAGCTGTGATTAAAGTCAGGTTTATTCTGTCTACCTCAGCACAGTTATCTAAAGTGGCAGCTGGTCTGGTCTGATCTGGTCTGGCTTGGTCTGATCTGGTCTTGTCTGGTCTGGTCCGGTCTGGTCTGGTCCGGTCTGGTCCGGTCTGATCTGGTCTGGTCTGATCTGGTCTGGCTTGGTCTGATCTGGTCTGGTCTGGTCCGGTCCGGTCCGGTCTGGTCTGGTCCGGTCTGGCACCACTGGTTGGTTCTCTGTGTGTTCTATTGGTGTTGTGTTCATCTCTCTCCAATCACCCATGTGGATCTGTCTGACTGTCAATCTAATATATTTAAAAAATATACAGTATATAATATAATATTCCATAACATATACAGTACAATCCTGTCTCGGCACTTTAAAGACAATTCCTTCGACCTCATGACTTGATTTGATGGACCTTATATAGACAGGATGACCAATCAATTAATTTACCACAGGTGGACTCCGATCAAGTTGTAGAAACATCTCAAGGATGATCAATGTAAACAGGATGCACCTGAGCTCAAATTTCGAGTCTCATAGCAAAGGGTCTGAATACTTACGAAAATAATGTATTTCGAGTCTCATAGCAAAGGGTCTGAATACTTACGAAAATAATGTATTTCGAGTCTCATAGCAAAGGGTCTGAATACTTACGAAAATAATGTATTTCGAGTCTCATAGCAAAGGGTCTGAATACTTACGAAAATAATGTATTTCGAGTCTCATAGCAAAGGGTCTGAATACTTACGAAAATAATGTATTTCTGTTTGTAATTTTTTATACATTTGCAAACATTTCTAAAAACATGTTTTTGCTTTGTCATTATGGTGTATTGTGGGTAGATTGATGAGGAAAACAAAAATGTGGAAATCTGAAGGGGTCTGAATACTTTCAGAACGCACTGTTTATAATATAATATCTATAATATACAGTATATAATATCTATAATATGCTGTATATAATATAATATCTATAATACAGTATATAATATATCTATAATATGCTAGATATATTAGAATATCTATAATATGCAGTATACACTATAATATCTATAATATGCAGTATATAATATCTATAATATGCAGTATATAATATAATATCTATAATATACAGTATATAATATAATATCTATAATATGCAGTATATAATATACAGTATATAATATCTATAATATGCAGTACATAATATAATATATATAATATGCAGTATATAATATCTATAATATACAGTATATAATATCTATAACATGCAGTATATAGTATAATATCTATAATATGCAGTATATAATATATATAACATGCAGTATATAATATAATATCTATAATATGCAGTATATAATATAGCATATATAATATGCAGTATATAATATCTATATTATGCAGTATATAATATAATATCTATAATATACAGCATATAATATCTATAATATGCAGCATATAATATCTATAATATACAGTATATAATATAATATCTATAATATACAGTATATAAAATTATATTATAATATGCAGTATATATTATAATATCTATAATATGCAGTATATAATATATCAATAATATGCAGTATATAATATATCAATAATATGCAGTATATAATATAATATCTATAATATACAGTATAATATAATATCTATAATATACAGTATATAATATACAGTATATAATATAATATCTATAATATACAGTATTTAATATAATATCTATAATATACAGTATATAATATAATATCTATAATATACAGTATATAATATAACATAAAATATACAGTATATAATATAATATCTATAATACAGTATATAATATAAAATATATAATATAATATCTATAATATACAGTATATAATATAATACCTATAATATACAGTATATAATATAATATCTATAATATACAGTATATAATATAATATCTATAATATACAGTATAATATAATATCTATAATATACAGTATAATATAATATCTATAATATACAGTATATATATAATATCTATAATATACAGTATAATATAATATCTATAATATACAGTATAATATAATATCTATAATATACAGTATAATATAATATCTATAATATACAGTATATAATAATATCTATAATATACAGTATATAATAATATCTATAATATACAGTATATAATAATATCTATAATATACAGTATATAATATACAGTATATAATATAATATCTATAATATACAGTATTTCATATAATATCTACAATATACAGTATATAATATAATATACAGTATATAATATAATATCTATAATATACAGTATATAATATACCATAAAATATACAGTATATAATATATCTATAATACAGTATATAATATAAAATACAGTATATAATAACATATCTATAATATACAGTATATAATATCTATAATATACAGTATATAATATAATATCTACAATATACAGTTTATAATATACCATAAAATATACAGTATATAATATAATATCTATAATATACAGTATATAATATAATATACCATAAAATATACAGTATATAATATAATATCTATAATATACAGTATATAATATAATATCTATAATATACAGTATATAATATCTATAATATACAGTATATAATATACCATAAAATATACAGTCCAATATATGTAAGAACTCACCACTGGGACCTCATAATAGGATCGTATCGAGGCTAATCGATCTGCAAAGACATAGAAAGCATGTGGGGTCACCTCAAAAGCACCCTAAAAATCAACAAAATAATTTCCCTTGTGTGCATGTGTATTTAGTGTGTGTGTGTGTGTGTTTAACATGTCCTTCCTATTACCCATGGGGTTTCTCCGCAGGTCCTCCATTTTTTCGTGAACAAGTGTGATCTGACGTTCCAGCCGACCGTTCAGCTCCACCTGCGTGTCGTACCGGGTCTTCCACTCGTTACCTGGCAAGAGGATACACATCCCCACACTCAACATGCTTTACACTACACGATGAAACGCATGTTTAATGTAACATACTGTGTGATATGTTGCTACATCATATTTAATCAAGTGAACAGGCTTGTGTGTTTACTCCATTAGTTCACTGAACTACGTGACCTTCTCACATGGAGCCATGCTTCAGCTGCCATAGCAACACTACTAACCAACTAGGCCAGTCAATAGCAAAACTCAAAACATTTTTTGGGGGCGGGGATTCGACTCCTGACATCATATGAACACACATACATGTGTAGAATTGCAGGACATTTGCATTTAAAGAAAGAAAGAAATGAATAATAAGAAAATAAGCTGTTTGGTTAACCTTCAAGCGCGGCTTTTGATATTATTGATCATAAACTATTGCTGACAGGCGTGTGTGTGTGTGTGTGTGTGTGTACGCTAACGTCTCAACAATATACACGTCGGGCTACAACAGTAATATAAATAACTGACACCCTTGACATAGAGCTCCAGAGTTTTAGAACGGGCATCTAGCAATAGTTTCATTTCTGGGACAAATCACTCACTCAACACTAAACCTCCTCTAGATCAATTACTGAAATCATTTGGCGATTGAGCAAATTGAGGAGATTAAACATCTTGATGTAACCCTAGATAGCAAGCTGTTATGGTCAAAACATTTAGACTCAATGGTTGCTAAAATGGGAAGAGGTCTGTCCATGATAAGGAGCTGCTCTAAATGAACCAGGCAGGTCCTACAGGCCATAGTTTAGTCTCAGCTGGACTACCGCCCATATCAATCTCTCCTGGCTCAAAGTGGAGGAGGGATTGACAGCATCACTATTGGTCTTTGTGTTGATGGGTGAAAGGTACCCAGCTGTCTGTTCAAGCAGTTGGCACACAGATTGGACACCTCACCGGTACAACACAAGAGACATGCAGCCAGAGGTCTCTTCACAGTCCCAAGGTCCAGAACAGAGGGTACACCACAAGAGACATGATGAGTTTTGATTCCTGTTTGGACCCAAGGAAGAGTAGCCATTGCCTTGGCAGCAGCTAATTGGGGATCCCTCCCTGTCCACACACACCATACAGACTCACTCTCCCTGTCCACACACACCATACAGACTCACTCTCCCTGTCCACACACACCATACAGACTCACTCTCCCTGTCCACACACACCATACAGACTCACTCTCCCTGTCCACACACACCATACAGACTCACTCTCCCTGTCCACACACACTCACCCTCCCTGTCCACACACACCATACAGACTCACTCTCCCTGTCCATACACACCATACAGACTCACTCTCCCTGTCCATACACACCATACAGACTCACTCTCCCTGTCCATACACACTCACCCTCCCTGTCCACACACACCATACAGACTCACTCTCCCTGTCCATAGACACCATACAGACTCACTCTCCCTGTCCATACACACTCACCCTCCCTGTCCACACACACCATACAGACTCACTCTCCGTGTCCATACACACTCACTCTCCTGTCCACACACACCATACAGACTCACTCTCCCTGTCCATACACACTCACTCTCCCTGTCCACACACCACCACTCTCCCTGTCCACAGACTCACTCTCCCTGTCCACACACACCATACAGACTCACTCTCCCTGTCCATACACACTCACCCTCCCTGTCCACACACACCATACAGACTCACTCTCCCTGTCCACATACACTATACAGACTCACTCTCCCTGTCCATACACACTCACTCTCCCTGTTCACAGTGACACACTCACCATACAGACTCACCCTCAAGGTTCACACTGTTTAGTCTCTCCTCCAACTCTGTCATGGTGCTCCCCAGATCACACACAGACTCCTGCAGCATCTCTCTACAGGCAGGAGTGAGAGATGAGAGAGAGAGAGACAGAGACAGAGAGAGAGAGACAGAGACAGACAGAGAGACAGAGAGACAGACAGACGGGCATTTAATGTGGTTTGGTGATAGTATAACTACCAAATTTACACAAGTGTGACCCGGAGGAAAATGGGGGAGGGTCGTGCTTCTTCAATTTCAGTCATGGGGAGGGTTTAGTATTTCTTGATGTTTCAGTCCAGGAGAGGATCATGTAATTTACAATCGATAAAATGTCATATTGCTCAGTCATTGAGAATTAGTTGCTTTATTGTATCTTGATTTGTGCCCGATGCTGGCCCTCATCCCTGATTCTCTGCTTGGGCGCGCAATATCAAGTAGGGCCTTGTGTAGTCGCTATCGAATGATCCTTAACCTATACTATAGGCTGCAAGCCTAGGATATACCAAGAGCATGCTCGGAGAGCCTGGTTCCTCTCTGGGTTTCTTACTAGGTTCTGGCCTTTCTAGGGGGGTTTTGCTAGCCACAGTGCTTCTACATCTGCATTGCTTGCTCTTGGGGGTTTTAGGCTGGGTTTCTGTACAGCACTTTGAGATATCAGCTGATGTAAGAAGGGCTTTATAAATACATTTGATTGATTGATTGATTGACAGGGCAAAGTTATATTTGTAAGAAAATGTACTTTCTGTTTCATTTTTGGAGCTGATGGGATGGTGTATATAAAACTAGGATACTACTGCATTGCATAGACGTTCCCAATCATGATCCCCGGCCCGGCCCTGCTCGTGCTAATTTGTGCTGCCTGACCAATGTCTGTGCTGTGTACGGTGGTACTTCAGCAGGCGAGTCAAAGGCTTCTTCACGAAAATAAAATGTATTTGTCCCCCAAAAAATGTAATATCTGTACACGTGTACCAGGCCTACTGACGTCCTGGTCAGCTGTAGAGGAAGAGCAGAGATGACTTGTCGATTTAAACCAAATACATTTAAAACGTCTGTGTATATGACTCCGTTTCCAGAAAAATACGCATTACCGTGTAGTGTATTCGCGCATAAATATTCAGGCGGAAACTAAAGAGCGGATGGCTTGACTGCATTTGGTGATTGTCGGTTCACTTGACCGCAGTCTAGACGGGTTCTCTGCTAGCGACTTTGTTGAAATTATTATTTTGGGTATAGGGGAGTGAGCGTTCAGGGAGGGTCGGGTAAAAATATACTTTACTGAATGGTTGGCCATCCATTTCTATTTCAGAGGTCCTATTTTCTTCAGGCATCCCTCACTATAAATATATTCCCTTACAATACACGTTGCACTTACTTCATCTCTCTCTCCTGCGCCAACTCGTCCTGTAAACGTGCTAAATCGTATTTGCTGAAGTCCGCATCTCCCATCATGTTCTTCTCAAAGTTGCCATCAACTCAAAAGTGTGTTCTCCTCGTTGCCAATGGAGACAGTCGTGTCCTGCACGTTGTCGGAAGTTGATTTCAGAGGATCTGAAGGAGTAGCGCGTCCCCCTGCGTTTTGAAAAACGACGGCACGCTTGTATGCGGCTCTTACATGCGTTTCAGTTCAAATAAACGAAGTATTATTATTATTATTATTATTATTATTTGTGAATCGATTCTGCTATTTCTGATCCATCTGATCTGACAATCAATCAAGGGCATGAAGCAACAATAACATGACAGAAAATCCTTTCATAACAAATTACTGAATAATAAAATAGACCGTTTATTTACAAACCGCACAGAGAAAATCAACAACAGTGTCATTGATATATTGGTATATTTTGGCACAGATACAAATATGTTATATATTACACATTCTATGAAACATATCCTTCATTTAATATGGCTCCAACATTCAGAGGAATGAACAGTTAAGTAGTCTACATACAGTAAGGTGAGATGGGACACAATGGACAGGGGGGTACAAAACAGCACCCAAGATCAGCTTTTAGGGGCAACTTCACCCTACAGCGAAAGGTCTGGATAGATTTAAAGACAATATGATGCAAGCTCCTTTTGCAAACTGGAGGCAGTGAAAAGCTATCACCATGATTCTTACATGTACAGCATTTACCCCATTCAGATCTATGAACACAGAGAGGGCCAAAAGATATGAGTCTATTAGCACAGAGAGGGCCAAAAGATATGAGTCTATTAGCACAGAGAGGGCCAAAAGATATGAGTCTATTAGCACAGAGAGGGCCAAAAGATATGAGTCTATTAGCACAGAGAGGGCCAAAAGATATGAGTCTATTAGTACAGAGAGGGCCAAAAGATATGAGTCTATTAGTACAGAGAGGGCCAAAAGATATGAGTCTATTAGCACAGAGAGGGCCAAAAGATATGAGTCTATTAGCACAGAGAGGGCCAAAAGATATGAGTCTATTAGTACAGAGAGGGCCAAAAGATATGAGTCTATTAGCACAGAGAGGGCCAAAAGATATGAGTCTATTAGTACAGAGAGGGCCAAAAGATATGAGTCTATTAGTACAGAGAGGGCCAAAAGATATGAGTCTATTAGTACAGAGAGGGCCAAAACATATGAGTCTATTAGTACAGAGAGGGCCAAAAGATATGAGTCTATTAGTACAGAGAGGGCCAAAAGATATGAGTCTATTAGCACAGAGAGGGCCAAAAGATATGAGTCTATTAGTACAGAGAGGGCCAAAAGATATGAGTCTATTAGTACAGAGAGGGCCAAAAGATATGAGTCTATTAGTACAGAGAGGGCCAAAAGATATGAGTCTATTAGCACAGAGAGGGCCAAAAGATATGAGTCTATTAGTACAGAGAGGGGATAAAATATATGAGTCTATTAGTACAGAGAGGGCCAAAAGATATGAGTCTATTAGCACAGAGAGGGCCAAAAGATATGAGTCTATTAGTACAGAGAGGGCCAAAAGATATGAGTCTATTAGTACAGAGAGGGCCAAAAGAATGAGTCTATTAGTACAGAGAGGGCCAAAACATATGAGTCTATTAGTACAGAGAGGGCCAAAAGATATGAGTCTATTAGTACAGAGAGGGCCAAAAGATATGAGTCTATTAGCACAGAGAGGGCCAAAAGATATGAGTCTATTAGTACAGAGAGGGCCAAAAGATATGAGTCTATTAGTACAGAGAGGGGATAAAATATATCACGGCCTATTGACACAGAGGGGCTTATAAAACATAGGGGCCTATTGACACACCGAGGGGCCAAAAGATATAGGGTCCTATGAACACAGAGAGGGCCAAAAGATATGAGTCTATTAGCACAGAGAGGGCCAAAAGATATGAGTCTATTAGCACAGAGAGGGCCAAAAGATATGAGTCTATTAGCACAGAGAGGGGATAAAATATATCACGGCCTATTGACACAGAGGGCCCTAAAGATATAGGGGCCTATTGACACACCGAGGGGCCAAAAGATATAGGGGCCTATTGACACACTGAGGGGCCAAAAGATATAGGGGCCTATTGACACACTGAGGGGCCAAAAGATATAGGGGCCTATTGACACAGAGGGCCCTAAAGATATAGGGGCCTATTGACACACTGAGGGGCCAAAAGATATAGGGGCCTATTGACACAGAGGGCCCTAAAGATATAGGGGCCTATTGACGCACTGAGGGGCCAAAAGATATAGGGGCCTATGAACACAGAGAGGGGATAAAATATATAGCGGCCTATTAACACACAGAGTGGTTCTTAAGATATAGGGGCCTATGAACACAGAGAGGGGATAAAATATATAGGGGCCTATTAGCACACAGAGTGGTTCTTAAGATATAGGGGCCTATGAACACAAAGAGGGGCTAAAATATATAGCGGCCTATTAGCACACAGAGTGGTTCTTAAGATATAGGGGCCTATGAACACACTGAGGGGCCAAAAGATATAGGGGCCTATGAACACAGAGAGGGGATAAAATATATAGGGGCCTATTAGCACACGGAGTGGTTCTTAAGATATAGGGGCCTATTAGCACACAGAGTGGTTTTTAAGATATAGGGGCCTATGAACACACTGAGGGGCCAAAAGATATAGGGGCCTATGAACACAGCTTAAAGATATCGGGGCTAAAATGTATAGGGGCCAAATAGACAAGAGCCACATAAATGAGTATGACATCTATTTCTTGTCTTCCTCATCCTTCTTCCTCTCCCACATCTCTTTCTCCTCTGGTCCTCCGTTGTGGTTGTGGTCTCCGACTGCGACCTGCGGGGTATTGTTTCGCTCTTTGACCACAGCTTTAGCGGTCTGTTTTCCGGCGGTCTTCAGGACACCCTTGATACCCAAGTTGTCCACGTTGAACGCGGCCACGCCCACGTTGATCACTGATTGGATGCCCGTGTTCGTGGCTTTGCTCACGTCATCGCCGTACCTTCATCATAGGATGAGTAGAAGTGGGTGAGTTTAGTGGAAGGCATGAGGAGGGGAGAGAGGAATAGGGAGGGAGGGGAGGGAGGGAGTAGGGAGGGAGAAGAGGGAGTAGGGAGGGAGAGAGGGAGTAGGGAGGGAGAGAGGAGTAGGGAGGAAGGTAGAAGTGGGTGGGTTTAGTGGAAGGCATGAGGAGGGGAGAGAGGAGTAGGGAGCGAGAAGAGGGAGTAGGGAGGGAGAAGAGGGAGTAGGGAGGGAGGGGAGAAAGGAGAAGGCAGGGAGGAATAGGGAGAGAGAGAGAGGAGTAGGGAGGGAGGGGAGGGGAGGGAAGAAAGGAGTAGGGAGGGAGGGGAGAAAGGAGTAGGGAGGGAGAGAGGAGTAGGGAGGGGGAAAAGGGAGTAGGGAGGGAGGGGAGAAAGGAGAAGGCATCGAGGAATAGGGAGAGAGAGAGGAGGAGTAAGGAGGGAGAAGAGGGAGTAGGGAGAAGGCAGGGAGGAATAGGGAGAGAGAGAGGAATAGGGAGGGAGAGGAATAGGGAGAAGGCAGGGAGGAGTAGGGAGAGAGAGAGGAGTAGGGAGAGAGAGAGGAGTAGGGAGAGAGAGAGGAGTAGGGAGAGAGAGAGGAGTAGGGAGGGAGAGAGGAGTATGGAGGGAGAGAGGAGTTGGGAGGGAGAGAGGAGTAGGGAGGGAGAAGTATGGAGGGAGGAAGGGACCTGGTCACCAGTAGTACATTATATAAGGAATAGTCTGTCATATGGGACACAGATGTGAGAGGACAGAGAGAGACACTGACGTTATTTCATATCAGGTTTATTAGTAACAAAGCAGGAAAGAGTCTTCACATAAGAATGTCACCACCACCACCCAATATACACAGGCATTTAGCTGCCCTGTGGACACAGACACACAGGCCTGTCAGGACCCCTGTCTGAAAACAACCCATAATCCTTTCCATTGCCTTGAGGAAAGGTGAGCAATATGAGGATGGATAGTTTACACCTTCCACCATCCAGCCTTTCAATGGATTTGCTGCAGCCATGTTGGGTTAGATCAACACAAGACTATGACTAGGGTTTATGGACTAGGGGCTAGGGATAAGGGGCTAGGGATCAGGGGCTAGGGATAAGGGGCTAGGGATAAGGGGCAAGGGGCTAGGGATAAGGGGCTAGGGATCAGGGGCTAGGGATAAGGGGCTAGGGATAAGGGGCTAGGGATCAGGGGCTAGGGATCAGGGGCTAGGGGCTAGGGATAAGGGGCTAGGGATCAGGGGCTAGGGATAAGGGGCTAGGGGCTAGGGATAAGGGGCTAGGGATCAGGCGCTAGGGATAAGGGGCTAGGGGCTAGGGATCAGGGGCTAGGGATAAGGGGCTAGGGATCAGGGGCTAGGGATCAGGGGCTAGGGATCAGGGGCTAGGGATCAGGGGCTAGGGATCAGGGGCTAGGAATAAGGGGCTAGGGATCAGGGGTCGTTCTCAGACCAGACCAGAGTTATTCACATAGGCATTCAGTCAGTATTCAGTCACAAAGGTCAAAAGGTTACAATTCAAAAGGTCTCCGTCTTTACTCCCCGACCAGTCAGTCACCCCGTCAGTTAGAGGGGTTGTCTAAAAGACCTTCTAGACCCCGAAATCTGGAAAAGAAGAAGATAAAGGGCGAGAGGGAAGGAAAGGTGTGGAAAGAACGAAATAAAGATATTATTTCCCCAAAGCTCCAAGAATTCATCCTGCCAGTATGTTTCTCCCTATAATAACAAAACTACATTGTTACCTTGCCAAAGACACCATCTAGTGGGCTAAAGAAGACACTAGCTGGTACCCAGACCCACCAAGATCATGACAGCACCTAGTGGGCTAAAGAAGACACTAGCTGGTACCCAGACCCACCAAGATCATGACAGCATCTAGTGGGCTAAAGAAGACACTAGCTGGTACCCAGACCCACCAAGATCATGACAGCATCTAGTGGGATAAAGAAGACACTAGCTGGTACCCAGACCCACCAAGATCATGACAGCACCTAGTGGGCTAAAGAAGACACTAGCTGGTACCCAGACACACCAAGATCATGACAGCACCTAGTGGGATAAAGAAGACACTAGCTGGTACCCAGACCCACCAAGATCATGACAGCACCTAGTGGGCTAAAGAAGACACTAGCTGGTACCCAGACCCACCAAGATCATGACAGCAGCTAGTGGGATAAAGAAGACACTAGCTGGTACCCAGACCCACCAAGATCATGACAGCACCTAGTGGGATAAAGAAGACACTAGCTGGTACCCAGACCCACCAAGATCATGACAGCATCTAGTGGGATTAAGAAGACACTAGCTGGTACCCAGACCCACCAAGATCATGACAGCACCTAGTGGGCTAAAGAAGACACTAGCTGGTACCCAGACCCACCAAGATCATGACAGCACCTAGTGGGATAAAGAAGACACTAGCTGGTACCCAGACCCACCAAGATCATGACAGCACCTAGTGGGATAAAGAAGACACTAGCTGGTACCCAGACCCACCAAGATCATGACAGCACCTAGTGGGATAAAGAAGACACTAGCTGGTACCCAGACCCACCAAGATCATGACAGCACCTAGTGGGATAAAGAAGACACTAGCTGGTACCCAGACCCACCAAGATCATGACAGCACCTAGTGGGATAAAGAAGACACTAGCTGGTACCCAGACCCACCAAGATCATGACAGCACCTAGTGGGATAAAGAAGACACTAGCTGGTACCCAGACCCACCAAGATCATGACAGCATCTAGTGGGATAAAGAAGACACTAGCTGGTACCCAGACCCACCATGATCATGACAGCACCTAGTGGGATAAAGAAGACACTAGCTGGTACACAGACCCACCAAGATCATGACGGCACCTAGTGGGATAAAGAAGACACTAGCTGGTACCCAGACCCACCAAGATCATGACGGCACCTAGTGGGATAAAGAAGACACTAGCTGGTACCCAGACCCACCAAGATCATGACAGCACCTAGTGGGATAAAGAAGACACTAGCTGGTACCCAGACCCACCAAGATCATGACAGCACCTAGTGGGATAAAGAAGACACTAGCTGGTACCCAGACCCACCAAGATCATGACAGCACCTAGTGGGATAAAGAAGACACTAGCTGGTACCCAGACCCACCAAGATCATGACAGCACCTAGTGGGATAAAGAAGACACTAGCTGGTACCCAGACCCACCAAGATCATGACAGCACCTAGTGGGCTAAAGAAGACACTAGCTGGTACCCAGACCCACCAAGATCATGACAGCACCTAGTGGGATAAAGAAGACACTAGCTGGTACCCAGACCCACCAAGATCATGACAGCATCTAGTGGGATAAAGAAGACACTAGCTGGTACCCAGACCCACCAAGATCATGACAGCACCTAGTGGGATAAAGAAGACACTAGCTGGTACCCAGACCCACCAAGATCATGACAGCACCTAGTGGGATAAAGAAGACACTAGCTGGTACCCAGACCCACCAAGATCATGACAGCACCTAGTGGGATAAAGAAGACACTAGCTGGTACCCAGACCCACCAAGATCATGACAGCACCTAGTGGGATAAAGAAGACACTAGCTGGTACCCAGACCCACCAAGATCATGACAGCACCTAGTGGGATAAAGAAGACACTAGCTGGTACCCAGACCCACCAAGATCATGACAGCACCTAGTGGGATAAAGAAGACACTAGCTGGTACCCAGACCCACCAAGATCATGACAGCACCTAGTGGGATAAAGAAGACACTAGCTGGTACCCAGACCCACCAAGATCATGACAGCACCTAGTGGGATAAAGAAGACACTAGCTGGTACCCAGACCCACCAAGATCATGACAGCACCTAGTGGGATAAAGAAGACACTAGCTGGTACCCAGACCCACCAAGATCATGACAGCACCTAGTGGGATAAAGAAGACACTAGCTGGTACCCAGACCCACCAAGATCATGACAGCACCTAGTGGGCTAAAGAAGACACTAGCTGGTACCCAGACCCACCAAGATCATGACAGCACCTAGTGGGATAAAGAAGACACTAGCTGGTACCCAGACCCACCAAGATCATGACAGCATCTAGTGGGATAAAGAAGACACTAGCTGGTACCCAGACCCACCAAGATCATGACAGCACCTAGTGGGATAAAGAAGACACTAGCTGGTACCCAGACCCACCAAGATCATGACAGCACCTAGTGGGATAAAGAAGACACTAGCTGGTACCCAGACCCACCAAGATCATGACAGCACCTAGTGGGATAAAGAAGACACTAGCGGGGGTGAAACTAGGGGTGAAACAAAGAGAAGAGGAAAGCATAGTCCCTTAAAATAGAGTGATTGAAGATCACAGGAGGAGAAGAGAGGGCAAGTAGGAGGGGAAGGAGAAGGGGGAGAAGGGCGAGGAGAAGGGGGAGGGGGAGGAGAAGGGGGAGGAGAAGGAGGAGGAAAGAGAGGGACTTACTTATGCTTCACGGTCATGACCGTCTCAGAGGTGACACTCTTGCCGATGTTCTTAGCTCCAGTTTCCAAACCAGTCCACATTGCGGAGAGACCTTAGACAGAGATACACAGGAGAATAGTTTGATTATCAGACGGATAGGTCACTCTAGTACAGGTGGCTAGGCCTATTAACAGAATCTGCATATTTACCATTCAAATAACTTTCAGAAATACTCTGATAATCAACATATTCTGTGTGTGGATCGAGGTCGCTACTATGCGTCTTTCTCTCTCCATACCCTTTATGCTGCTGACTGCCACCACCATAGCGCCATCCAGGTTGGAGCGGCCATCTTTAGTGTTCTTCATGGACTCAGGGATAAGTTTACTGCCATGTTTCTTTACATGCGGAGCCAGCTTCTCCCCCACACAGCCTACTACGGTACACACTCCGTCCACTGCAAACACACAAAACACAAGTTTACAAGAGTGTTAGCACACACACACACACATCCCATAGAGATATCATGTTTGTTTTGTACCCTCCTCCATATCCTTACCCAGGAACTGACTGACGCGAACAGCGCCCCCGGTGGCCTGTTTAGCATGGTGCAGGCCCTTGGTAACACCAGGGCTGACCTCAGCCGGGACGTTCTCTGGGGTGATGTGTTCTCTCAGCTTAGACGCTCCTTTCTGGATGGCCTTACCTGTGGCCTCCGCTCCACGCACAAACCCTTTACTCAGCCACGATGCACCTGCAGGGAGGGTGGGATGTACAGACAGACTGCATGTTCAAACGCATACACACCTACACACACAGACACCCCTACCTGCCAGGATGCCTTGGGACATCTTCTCGCTCCATTCAGGTAGGGGGAGTTCTTCCTCCCCTGTCCCTGCTCCCGCCCCCTCCACAGGGGGACCAATGGGAACCTTCTCACTCAGGTTCATGATCTCTGACCCTGCCCCCTCCTCTGGAGCCTAACAGACAGGAAATGAGGTCATGGAATAGATATCAACTTTTAGTATGTAGAGCAGAGGTTTGTCCTGATCACAGAACCCACCTGACCTGGGCCGGAGTCCATAAAGCATCTCAGAGAAGTGCTGATCTAGGACTTCCCAGCCCAGCCCAGCCCACCCCATTCCAACCCCACCCCAGCCCATTCCAACCCCACCCCATTCCACCCCCACTCCAGCCCAGCCCAGCTCAGCCCATTCCAACCCCAACCCAGCCCAACCCCACTCCAGCCCAGCCCCATTGCAACCCCACCCCAGCCCATTCCACCCCAGCCCACCACACCCCATTCCAACCCCACTCCAGCCCCTTCCAACCCCACCTCAGCCCATTCCAACCCCACCCCAGCCCATTCCAACCCCATCCCAGCCCCACTCCACCCCAGCCCCAGCCCAGTCCATTCCAACCCCACTCCACCCCAGCCCCCCACCCCAGCCCATTCCAACCCCACTCCACCCCAGCCCCACTCCACCCCAGCCCATTCCAACCCCACTCCACCCCAGCCCCACCCCACCCCATCCCATTCCAACCCCATTCCAACCCATTCCAACCCCACTCCAGCCCATTCCAACCCCATTCCAACCCCATTCCAACCCCACTCCAGCCCATTCCAACCCCACTCCAGCCCATTCCAACCCCACTCCAGCCCATTCCAACCACACTCCAGCCCATTCCAACCCCACTCCACCCCACCCCATTCCAACCCCACTCCACCCCATTCCAACCCCACTCCACCCCACCCCATTCCAACCCCACTCCACCCACCCCATTCCAACCCCACTCCACCCACCCCATTCCAACCCCACTCCAACCCACCCCATTCCAACCCCACTCCACCCCACCCCATTCCAGCCCCACTCCACCCCAGCCCCACTCCACCATATTCCAACCCCACTCCACCCCATTCCAGCCCCACTCCACCCCATTCCAATCCCACTCCACCCCAGCCCAGTCCATTCCAACCCCACTCCACCCCAGCCCACCCCCCCAGCCCATTCCAACCCCACTCCAGCCCATTCCAATCCCACTCCAGCCCATTCCAACCCCACTCCAGCCCATTCCAACCCCACTCCAGCCCATTCCAACCCCACTCCAGCCCATTCCAGCTCACGCCAGCCTGGACACATTCCTGTGAGCTGTAGTAGACTACAGGAGGACCAGTGTGTTTCCACCCACAACACAATAACAAGCATTTGGTGATGAGTGGTGAGACGGAAACAAGAGAAATATGTTTCCTAAGAACACAGTGGGGCCTGCAATAGTTAGCTACGTTTTATGTTGACTTAAAACCATTAATTGGTTTTAGTTACTTAAAAAATATACTGTATATGTAAAACTGGTGCGTGTGTATGTGACTACACAGTAACTTGTGAACAAAGACACTTCATAAGCATTGCTAATGTGGTGGATTTCCTTTGAATGGCAGCCTTTGAAAAATGTGTATGAGGACATTGACCCCACAGATTCCAGTCAGTCAGCTCTAGTCCTCCCCAGTAGAACACTGTTGTAGTTCAGTCAGCTCTAGTCCTCCACAGCAGAACACTGTTGTAGTTCAGTCAGCCAGCTCTAGTCCTCCACAGCAGAACACTGTTGTAGTTCAGTCAGCCAGCTCTAGTCCTCCACAGCAGAACACTGTTGTAGTTCAGTCAGTCAGCTCTAGTCCTCCACAGTAGAACACTGTTGTAGTTCAGTCAGCTCTAGTCCTCCACAGTAGAACACTGTTGTAGTTCAGTCAGTCAGCTCTAGTCCTCCACAGTAGAACACTGTTGTAGTTCAGTCAGCCAGCTCTAGTCCTCCACAGTAGAACACTGTTGTAGTTCAGTCAGCTCTAGTCCTCCACAGCAGAACACTGTTGTAGTTCAGTCAGCCAGCTCTAGTCCTCCAGAACAGCAGAACAGCTGTTCCTCCCCAGTAGTTCAGTTCAGTCAGCTCTAGTCCTCCACAGTAGAACACTGTTGTAGTTCAGTCAGCTCTAGTCCTCCACAGTAGAACACTGTTGTAGTTCAGTCAGTCAGCTCTAGTCCTCCACAGTAGAACACTGTTGTAGTTCAGTCAGTCAGCTCTAGTCTTCCCCAGTAGAACACTGTTGTAGTTCAGTCAGCTCTAGTCCTCCACAGTAGAACACTGTTGTAGTTCAGTCAGCCAGCTCTAGTCCTCCCCAGTAGAACACTGTTGTAGTTCAGTCAGTCAGCTCTAGTCCTCCCCAGTAGAACACTGTTGTAGTTCAGTCAGCCAGCTCTAGTCCTCCCCAGTAGAACACTGTTGTAGTTCAGTCAGTCAGCTCTAGTCCTCCCCAGTAGAACACTGTTGTAGTTCAGTCAGTCAGCTCTAGTCCTCCCCAGTAGAACACTGTTGTAGTTCAGTCAGCTCTAGTCCTCCACAGTAGAACACTGTTGTAGTTCAGTCAGTCAGCTCTAGTCCTCCCCAGTAGAACACTGTTGTAGTTCAGTCAGTCAGCTCCAGTCCTCCCCAGTAGAACACTGTTGTAGTTCAGTCAGTCAGCTCTAGTCCTCCCCAGCAGAACACTGTTGTAGTTCAGTCAGTCAGCTCTAGTCCTACCCAGCAGAACACTGGTGTAGTTCAGTCAGCTCTAGTCCTCCACAGTAGAACACTGGTATAGTTCAGTCAGTCAGCTCTAGTCCTCCCCAGTAGAACACTGTTGTAGTTCAGTCAGTCAGCTCTAGTCCTCCCCAGTAGAACACTTTTGTAGTTCAGTCAGCTCTAGTCCTCCCCAGTAGAACACTGTTGTAGTTCAGTCAGTCAGCTCTAGTCCTCCCCAGTAGAACACTGTTGTAGTTCAGTCAGCTCTAGTCCTCCCCAGTCACTGCAGTCAGCCAGCTCTAGTCCTCCCCAGTAGAACACTGTTGTAGTTCAGTCAGTGAGCTCTAGTCCTCCCCAGTAGAATACTGTTGTAGTTCAGTCAGTCAGCTCTAGTCCTCCCAGTAGAACACTGTTGTAGTTCAGTCAGTCAGCTCTAGTCCTCCCCAGTAGAACACTGTTGTAGTTCAGTCAGCAGCTCTAGTCCTCCCCAGTAGAACACTGTTGTAGTTCAGTCAGTCAGCTCTAGTCCTCCCCAGTAGAACACTGTTGTAGTTCAGTCAGCCAGCTCTAGTCCTCCCCAGTAGAACACTGTTGTAGTTCAGTCAGCAGCTCTAGTCCTCCCCAGTAGAACACTGTTGTAGTTCAGTCAGCCAGCTCTAGTCCTCCCCAGTAGAACACTGTTGTAGTTCAGTCAGCCAGCTCTAGTCCTCCCCAGTAGAACACTGTTGTAGTTCAGTCAGTCAGCTCTAGTCCTCCCCAGTAGAACACTGTTGTAGTTCAGTCAGTCAGCTCTAGTCCTCCCCAGTAGAACACTGTTGTAATACAGTATGATTTACTGTTACTGCTACTGGTGGATCACTGACAAGCTAGGAGCTGGCTGTGAGTGTGTGTAACTGTGTGTGTTACTGTGTGTGTATAACCTCACCTGTACCCGTAGCTCAGTGAGTTGTGAGAGGAGGTCCTGAAAGGCATGTCTGTCTGCTGCAGGCAGTTCAGAGGACAGCACAACCCCTACGTAGGACCCGGGTATCCCCGCCATGGTGTCAGGAAACATAAAGATCCCAGAGGTAGACAGAAGTACTGGGGTGTCTGGAGTCAGGGGGTACAGCCAGTCACACACCTGCAACACACACACACACACACGTTAGGAAGGAGCACAGGGTGTCTGGCGTCAGAGGGTACAACCAGTCAGACACCTGCAACTCACACACACACACACACACATCATCATCTGCACATCTATCACTCCAGTGTTAATTGCTAAATTGTCATTTCTTCGCCACCACAGCCTATTTATTGCCTTACCTCCTTTGCACACACTGTATACTGATTTTTCTATTATGTTATTGACTGTAGGTTTGTTTATTTCATGCGTAACTCTGTGTTGTTGTTTGTGTCACACTGCTTTGCTTTATCTTGGCCAGGTCGCAGTTGTAAATGAGAACTTGTTCTCAACTAACCAACCTGGTTAAATAAAAGGTGAAAATAAATACATTTATATAAAAACGCACACACACGTTAGGAAGGAGCACTGGGGTTACTAGGATTACAGTGTGTATGCCAGAGGTATTCAGTGTGACCCTCGTCAGGGTACAACCAAAACAACAACATGTATGACATACAGGACGTAGACTATATCACTGGTTGGCAGTTGGCATCGTCAGGGCTGGGAAACTGCTATTTGTTCGTTCAGACCCTATCCATGGTACATTACCACAGCCTGCAACACAACAGAACAGCAGAGTCATCTGTTAACTGGCCCCTATTGTACTGCTGGGACACTGAGCTACCCAGAACACAACAGGGTTAGAGTGAGACACCACAGGCCAGTCAACACACATGCCTGGGTTTAACACGTCTGACTAGATCACATCCCAAATGGCACCCTATTCCCTACATAAGGGTTAGAGCGGTGGACTAGTAACCGAAAGGTTGCAAGATCAAATCCCCGAGCTGACAAGGTTCAAATCTGTCGTTCTGAACAAGGCAGTTAACCCACTGTGCCCCTGAACAAGGCAGTTAACCCACTGTGCCCCTGAACAAGGCAGTTAACCCATGTGTTCCCCTGAACAAGGCAGTTAACCCACTGTTCCCCTGAACAAGGCAGTTAACCCACTGTTCCCCTGAACAAGGCAGTTAACCCACTGTTCCCCGGAGCAAGGCAGTTAACCCACTGTTCCCCTGAACAAGGCCATTAACCCACTGTTCCCCTGAACAAGGCAGTTAACCCACTGTGCCCCTGAACAAGGCAGTTAACCCACTGTTCCCCTGAACAAGGCAGTTAACCCACTGTTCCCCTGAACAAGGCAGTTAACCCACTGTGCCCCTGAACAAGGCAGTTAACCCACTGTGCCCCTGAACAAGGCAGTTAACCCACTGTTCCCCTGAACAAGGCAGTTAACCCACTGTTCCCCTGAACAAGGCAGTTAACCCACTGTGCCCCTGAACAAGGCAGTTAACCCACTGTGCCCCTGAACAAGGCAGTTAACCCACTGTTCCCTGGTAGTTACATGCTTTTACATGAAGGGGGGGTTACATGCTGTGTAATAACCACTAATTACTTCAAGTTTCAGCCATATATTCTATTGCGTGGCTGTTACTATCATTTTAAAATGTTAGAGATGCCAATCCTATTGTTTATCGTATGTAGTATTATTCCGTACTGCCATAAGTGCTATTATTGCATTGGTTTCACAAGTACTTTTGCAGAAGTGGTTTTAAAATTGTTGTATTGGTAAATATAGTATTTTGCATGCACACGATACCACAGCATTTTCCATAGTGGCACTTTATTAAAAGGTGTTTTATTGCGGTGCCATGGGCGAGCTTCTAATCCAGAGACCATCCCAGAGACCATCCCAGAGACCATCCCAGAGACCATCCCAGAGTCCTCCCAGAGACCATCCCAGAGTCCTCCCAGAGATCATCCCAGAGACCATCCCCAGAGACCATCCCCAGAGACCATACCAGAGTCCTCCCAGAGACTATCCAAGAGTCCCCCAGAGACCATCCCAGAGTCCATCCCAGAGACTATCCAAGAGTCCCCCAGAGACCATCCCAGAGACCATCCCAGAGTCCTCCCAGAGACCATCCCAGAGTCCTCCCAGAGACCATCCCAGAGACCATCCCAGAGACCATCCCAGTCATCCCAGAGACCATCCCAAAGTCATCCCAAAGTCATCCCAGAGACCATCCCAAAGTCATCCCAGAGACCATCCCAGAGACCATCCCAGTCATCCCAGAGACCATCCCAGAGACCATCGCAGAGTCATCCCAGAGACCATCCCAAATTCATCCCAGAGACCATCCCAAATTCATCCCAGAGACCATCCCAGTCATCCCAGAGACTATCCCAGAGTCCTCCCAGAGACCATCCCAGAGTCCTCCCAGAGACCATCCCAGAGTCCATCCCAGAGACTATCCCAGAGAGTCCTCCCCAGAGACCATCCCAGAGTCCATCCCAGAGACCATCGCAGAGTCATCCCAGAGACCATCCCAAAGTCATCCCAGAGACCATCCCAAAGTCATCCCAGAGACCATCCCAAATTCATCCCAGAGACCATCCCAGAGACCATCCCAGAGTCCTCCCAGAGACCATCCCAGAGACCATCCCAGAGATCATCCCAGAGATCATCCGCAGAGACCATCCCAGAGTCCTCCCAGAGACCATCCCAGAGACCATCCCAGAGATCATCCCAGAGTCCTCCCAGAGATCATCCCCAGAGACCATCCCAGAGATCATCCCAGAGACTATCCCAGAGACCATCCCAGAGATCATCCCAGAGTCCTCCCAGAGATCATCCCCAGAGACCATCCCAGAGATCATCCCAGAGACTATCCCAGAGACCATCCCAAAGACCATCCCGAAGTCATCCCAGTCATCCCAGTCATTCCAGAGACCATCGCAGAGTCATCCTAGAGACCATCCCAGAGACCATCCCAGAGACCATCCCAGCCTGCTCTTGGAGCTTGTTCATACGCAGAGTAATTTACGACCTCAAGGGAAACCAGGGGAAATCTGATAAGGTCTCAGCCTGGCAGATTCTTACACAACACTGGAGAGCGAGAGAGAGAGAGAGAGAGGTGGTGCCATAAATCTTGACCCTTTGTCAATCCAAGTAATTAGTTTCTCTCTCCAAGAAGTGAATGTTTAAGTTTATGTTTATATTGATGCTGTGTTTATAGCCCTTTATAGACATGTTGTAAGTGTAATTGCCATTTATTCATGTACACATACTGTACCAGTCCAAAATCTGGACACACCTACTCATTTAAGGGTTTTTCTTCATTTGTACTATTTTTTATATTGTAGAATAATAGCGAAGACATCAAAAATATGAAATAACACATTTGGAATCATGTAGTAATCAAAGAAGTATTAAACTCATTCAAAGTAGCCACCCTTTGCCTTGATGACAGCTTTGCACACTTGAAATTCTCTCAACCAGCTTCATGTGGAATGCATTTCAATTAACATGTGTGCCTTGTTAAACATTAATTTGTGGAATTTCTTCTTAATGGGTTTGAGCCAAACAATTGTGTTGTGACAAGGTAGGGGTGGTATACATAAGATAGCCCTATTTGGTGAAATACCAAGTCCATATTATGGTAAGAACAGCTTGAATAAGCAAAGAGGAACAACAGTCCATCATTACTTTAAGACATAAAGGTCAGTCAAAACGGAACAATTGCAAGAACTTTGAAAGTTTCTTCAAGTTCAGTCGCAAAAACCATCAAGAGCTATGATGAAACTGGCTCTCATGAGGACTGCCACAGGAAAGGAAGACCCAGAGTTACCTCTGCTGGAGAGGATAAGTTCATTAGAGTTAACTGGCTCTCATGAGGACTGCCACAGGAAAGGAAGACCCAGAGTTACCTCTGCTGGAGAGGATAGGTTCATTAGAGTTAACTGGCTCTCATGAGGACTGCCACAGGAAAGGAAGACCCAGAGTTACCTCTGCTGGAGAGGATAGGTTCATTAGAGTTAACTGGCTCTCATGAGGACTGCCACAGGAAAGGAAGACCCAGAGTTACCTCTGCTGGAGAGGATAAGTTCATTAGAGTTAACTGGCTCTCATGAGGACTGCCACAGGAAAGGAAGACCCAGAGTTACCTCTGCTGGAGAGGATAGGTTCATTAGAGTTAACTGGCTCTCATGAGGACTGCCACAGGAAAGGAAGACCCAGAGTTACCTCTGCTGGAGAGGATAAGTTCATTAGAGTTAACTGGCTCTCATGAGGACGGTCACAGGAAAGGAAGACCCAGAGTTACCTCTGCTGGAGAGGATAAGTTCATTAGAGTTAACTGGCTCTCATGAGGACGGTCACAGGAAAGGAAGACCCAGAGTTACCTCTGCTGCAGAGGATAGGTTCATTAGAGTTAACTGGCTCTCATGAGGACTGCCACAGGAAAGGAAGACCCAGAGTTACCTCTGCTGGAGAGGATAAGTTCATTAGAGTTAACTGGCTCTCATGAGGACTGTCACAGGAAAGGAAGACCCAGAGTTACCTCTGCTGGAGAGGATAAGTTCATTAGAGTTAACTGGCTCTCATGAGGACGGTCACAGGAAAGGAAGACCCAGAGTTACCTCTGCTGCAGAGGATAGGTTCATTAGAGTTAACTGGCTCTCATGAGGACCGTCACAGGAAAGGAAGACCCAGAGTTACCTCTGCTGGAGAGGATAGGTTCATTAGAGTTAACTGGCTCTCATGAGGACCGCCACAGGAAAGGAAGACCCAGAGTTACCTCTGCTGGAGAGGAAAAGTTCATTAGAGTTAACTGGCTCTCATGAGGACGGTCACAGGAAAGGAAGACCCAGAGTTACCTCTGCTGGAGAGGATAAGTTCATTAGAGTTAACTGGCTCTCATGAGGACTGCCACAGGAAAGGAAGACCCAGAGTTACCTCTGCTGGAGAGGATAAGTTCATTAGAATTAACTGGCTCTCATGAGGACCGCCACAGGAAAGGAAGACCCAGAGTTACCTCTGCTGGAGAGGATAAGTTCATTAGAGTTAACTGGCTCTCATGAGGACTGCCACAGGAAAGGAAGACCCAGAGTTACCTCTGCTGGAGAGGATAAGTTCATTAGAATTACCAGCCACAGAAATTGAGGCCCAAATAAATGCTTCACAGAGTTCAAGTAACAGACATCTCAACATCAACTGTTCAGAGGAGACTGTATGAATCAGGCCTTCATGGTCACATTGCTGCAACAAAAAAAAAACACTACTAAAAGGACACTAATAAGAAGAAGAGACTTGCTTGGGCCAAGAAACACGAGCGATGGACATTTGACAGGTGGAAATCTGTCCTTTGGTCTGATGAGTCCAAATTTGAGATTTTTGGATCCAACTGCCGAGTCTTTGTGAGATGCGATGTGGGTGAACGGATGATCTCTGCATGTGTGGTTCCCACCGTGAAGCATGGAGGAGGAGGTGTGATGGTGCTTTGCTAGTGACACTGTCAGTGATGCATTCTGCAGCATTCTGCAGCGATACGCCATCCCATCTGGCTTGCGCTTAATGGGACTATAATTTGTTTTTCAACAGGACAAGGACACAAAACACACCTCCAGGCTGTGCAAGGGCTATTTGACCAGGAAGGAGAGAGATGGAGTGCTGCATCAGATGACCTGGCCTCTACAATCACCCAACCTCAACCCAATTGAGATGGTTTAGCATGAGTTGGACCGCAGAGTGAAGGAAAAGCAGCCAACAATTGCTCAGCATATGTGGGAACTCCAGGTGAGAGTGTAACACTCACAATTCCAGGTAACTTCCTCATGAAGCTGGTTGAGAGAATGCCAAGAGTGTGCAAAGCTGTCACCAAGGCAAAGGGTGGCTACTTTGAAGAATATAAAATATATTTTGATTTGTTTAACACTTTTTTGTGTTATTTCACCGTTTTGATGTCTTCACTATTATTCTACAATGTAGAAAATAGTAAAAAATAAAGAAAAACCCTTGAGTAGGTGTGTCCAAACTTTTGACTGGTAGTGTATGTTTTTACATGGTCCTTGTAACCGGATTTAGTGACTAACAGTTTGTTTTTTTACAAGGTCTGTAATTTCTCCGGATTTAGCGATCAATAGTTTTTACTGTGTAATTGGTTCGAGTGGAAAGAGAAAGACTTCTCATTCAGCAGAACCTCCCACCATCCTCCTCTCATCTGCATAATGGAGGAGATGCATGCATTGTGACCTCACCACTGGGAGAGAATTCTAGAATTCCATTTAGGTCTGGGAATTCTTCGTTGTCATAGCAACACCAAACAAAGAGAAATGGACGGCAGGTTGCCTAGCGGTTAGAGGGTTGGCCCAGTAACTGAAAGGTCACTGGTTCTAATAACCAAGTTGACAAGGTGGAGAATATGTTGACGTGCCCTTGAGCAAGGCCCTTATCACTCATTTGCTCCTGGGGTGCTATACTGCTATAGCTTGTAAAACAACACATGACAATAAAACTATGGTAGACCATCCTACGTGTCTGTCTGTCTGTCTGTCTGTCTGTCTGTCTGTCTGTCTGTCTGTCTGTCTGTCTGTCTGTCTGTCTGTCTGTCTGTCTGTCTGTCTGTCTGTCTGTCTGTCTGTCTGTCTGTCTGTCTGTCTGTCTGTCTGTCTGTGAAATGCTTGAGCACTGGGTTGACACGATATCAATCTACGGCATCTGCCATTCGTCTCACTAATCCTGAACTAAGAAATATGGCTACACTTCGGTTAGTCTCACTCATCTGGAATAAGATATGGTCTATGATGGTGCTTGTTCTGAGACAAGGGGAAACAACTTCATCTGTAAACAGATCTTATCTGGAGATAGAGATCTGGGCCATATTCAGTAGGGCACAACGTACCAAAACTGTTTGAAAACGTACAAATGTGAGGTTTCAGACCATTGGGTGCCTAATGAAAACAACCCTGAACAAGACTGAATCCAGACAACCCCGACCAGCCTAAAACAGTTAGATGAAACTACCTCAAGCTGCCACAACCACAGTCACCCTCAACCCTTTTCTCTACTGCTCTTCTACAAACAGGAGTTTCTTTTCAATTCATTATGCAGTTACTCTCCATACACCTGGTAATACGATAGGTGTGTTGGAGACGATATACTATTTTCTGTTGGTATTTTAAACACACGCACACACAAGCCAACACCCACCCTCACCCTCTCTCTCATACACACACACACACACAAGCCAACACCCACCCTCACCCTCTCTCTCATACACACACACACACACAAGCCAACACCCACCCTCACCCTCTCTCTCATACACACACACACACACAAGCCAACACCCACCCTCACCCTCTCTCTCATACACACACACAAGCCAACACCCACCCTCACCCTCTCTCTCATACACACACACACACACAAGCCAACACCCACCCTCACCCTCTCTCTCATACACACACACACACACAAGCCAACACCCACCCTCACCCTCTCTCTCATACACACACACAAGCCAACACCCACCCTCACCCTCTCTCTCATACACACACACACACACAAGCCAACACCCACCCTCACCCTCTCTCTCATACACACAAGCCAACACCCACCCTCACCCTCTCTCTCATACACACACACACACACCAACACCCACCCTCACCCTCTCTCTCATACACACACACAAGCCAACACCCACCCTCACCCTCTCTCTCATACACACACACACAGCCAACACCCACCCTCACCCTCTCTCTCATACACACACACACAAGCCAACACCCACCCTCACCCTCTCTCTCATACACACACACAAGCCAACACCCACCCTCACCCTCTCTCTCATACACACACACACAAGCCAACACCCACCCTCACCCTCTCTCTCATACACACACACACACCCCAGTGGTTTCCTCACATGTAGGAAGGCTGATGCTCCTCCGTTGGCCATGTCTTTGAGCTGGCTGCTGAACCTGATGATGCGTAGATAACCCGGGTACGATGGGGCGCTCACCTGGCCATCCGACGACACGAAAAACATCTGCACTCCCCGAGGGAGGAACAAAAGCTCCTCTCCGTCCCCCCCTACCCCTCCCTCGGGCTGTGGAGGTCCCCCCACCATCTGCCCCCCCAGCGCCAGACCCCCTCCTCCGGTTGGGCTATAAGCCAGGCTGTGGTGCCCGTCGGTGGGCTGGGGGGTGTAGGCTGGGGGCTGCTCTCCTGGGAGCCCCAGGGGCAGGGCAGGGAGGATGGGCAGGGAGGGGGCCATGGTGATGCCTGTAGCCCCGGCAGAGAGGCTGTCTGTTGGGGTAGCCCCGGGTGGCAGTGTGGGGTAGAGATGGGGGAGGGGGTTGGAGGAACCAGGCAGCGGCATAGGGGGCACCAATGGCCCCAGGGTGGGGTAGAGGCACTGGGAAGAGAGATCCACTAGATCCACCAACGCTGGGCCTCCCTGGCCCGCCGTCCCCACCCCTGCTGTCTCCATGTTTGCTAGTCGGGTGCTGATGTTAGTTAGAGTCTCCCTCATCTTCTGCTGCAACTGCCTGGCCGTGTCCCAGGGGGCTCCCTGGTTCTGTGGCCCCCTGGTAGGGACCTCCAGGCCCAGGGTTAGGTGCTGCCGGCCCCTCCTGTACAGCTCCAGGGCCTGGGGCCCCTGCCCTGCCTGGTCAGCCGCCAGGCCCCTGGTCAGACACTCCAACGCACGGTCATACTGGTCCCTTATCAGCAGCAACTCTGCTGGCTCTGCCAACGACATGTCTTGCTGCAGGCTGGAGATCTAGACAGATGAAAGGAGAGGGGGATGAGGAGAGGAAGAGAGGGAAAGAGGGGAAATGAGAGGGAGGAGAAAAGGATGAGACAGGGATGAGAGGAGAAACATGGGAGGGAAGACAGCGCAATGTGAGAAAAGAGGAGAAAAAAGAGAGAAAAAAAGAGAAGAGTTGGTGAGATGAGGGCGAAGGACGGGAGGATGGAGAGGGGGAAATTAGAAGGGGAGAGAAGAGGGGGATAGAGGAGAGGTGAGGGGAAGAGAAGAGAAGGAAATCAATAAGAAGGCCAATTGTCACTATTACTGTTTTGTATCTCTGTGAAACCAGAGATACAAAAGCTCTCATAGACTAGACGTAGCATAGTGATATGTTACGTTTGGTATGGTTACACAAGACAGATGGTTACTTAAGGCAACAATTAAAATAGGGTGGTTTGTGGGGGTAGATGGGTGGGCATATTACGCAAACGCCATGCAAGCCAAAGGTTGCGAGTCCGAATGTCATTACGGACAACTTTAGCAACTTTTCAACGATTTACTACTTTTTAGCTACTTTGCACGTTAGTTAACCCTTCCCCTAAACCTTTAACCTAAATCGAAAACTTAACCCCTAGCCTGGCTAACGTTAGCCACCTAGCTAGAATTCGTAACATATTGTACGTTTCACAAATTCTGGACATTTAATACGAATTGTAATTTGTAACATATCATACGAAATGAGTGATGGACATCCACAAATGAATACCTACTGTACCATATGAAACTCAACATATCATTCTAAATGGAGTGTATCGGGTTTTACATACAAAATAATACGAAATGCTCTGAGACCATGTTAGTGAAACCGGTTGTCAAATACACTCCCAAAGAGAATGACATTAGGTGCTATTAAGACGACACAATATTCAAATCTCTAATTTGATATTAAAATAAAAACAATCCAACACATGCAACACTTTATTAGGTATTATAACTAGACATTACAGTTTAAAATTCTTTAGGAAGTAATCGTGACAGCTTTTTCCTCCAAATCTCTCAGCTATGC
The DNA here is from genome assembly GCF_018296145.1 of Oncorhynchus tshawytscha. Classification (NCBI taxonomy): domain Eukaryota; kingdom Metazoa; phylum Chordata; class Actinopteri; order Salmoniformes; family Salmonidae; genus Oncorhynchus; species Oncorhynchus tshawytscha. Next base: position 42,207,710 of record NC_056461.1, read on the forward strand.
TTTTAGGGGGTTTGTCTGGCTGGTTCCACCTGTATGACAACATTCAACAGATGTTTTTAAAGCGTGATGTTTCTTTCAACAATAATGAAAACTCTTTGAATAGTTGAATAGTTATGTAGACTAAAAACAACAAAAAAATCAATTTTCTTAGGGTCAAATAACGACAGAGTAGGCTACTGTTGTCTACATAACTACTCAACTTTACCGACAGTCGAACACAAACCGAACCCGAAATAAACCTACCTTTAGCGGCAAACCCGTGATTTCAAACTACTCCAGAAATGGAAATAAGACGACAATGTTAATTAATGAGAAGTAACATTGTAGCCATTTATCAAAAATTCGTTTTTCTTTCTCGGATCAACGTGCGCTTATCCTGCTGTGTCTCGCTGTCCCCAAACATACGCACATCTGACATTCGCGAAACGCTGACAGGTTGAGGGTCGTCACTAGTTACCACAGCCAAGTCGTACACCCCGCCTATTTTTTATTTATTTTATTTATTCTTTATTTTACCAGGCAAGTCAGTTAAGAACAAATTCTTATTTTCAAAGACGGCCTAGGAATAGTCGGTTAACTGCCTTTTCAGGGGCAGAACGACATTTTTACCTTGTCAGCTCGGGGGTTTGAACTTGCAACCTTCCGGTTACTAGTCCAACACTCTAACCACTAGGCTACCCTGCCGCCCCAGGGTAGCCTTGTATCTTCTTCAAATCTGATTTAAAATTTAACCCTAACCCTAACCCTGACCTTAACCACACTCCTGTCTAACACTAATGCTTGACATGGGATGAAAAACGCCCAGTAGACTGTATTCACACACAAATTCCCAAATGACATTATGCTATAGAGGCATGCAATTATTCCCTGTTAAGGGTTCATAGACATTTTGGCAGATGGAATTTCATGACTTCTCCATGACCAATAATTAGTGTTGTCTTTATATAGCCTACATTAAAAAGTCAGCATATGTGTCCTATTGACACTAGAAGGCATTTTTTGCCACATTAAATACAGCAAAATGCAGTAACTGCTCATTTGGTCGAAAATGAGTTAATGTCATTTTTTTAGCCACATTAAATACATGATGTTTAGGCTTAATAATGTGGAGACCAGGGCTGATGTTTACCCTGCCTCTATTTTATTGTGTTCAGGGCTGAAAATGTTAGCAGTAACTGCAGTGTGGACTATTAGACCAGGGCTGATGTTTAGGCTACAGTGTGGTGAGACAGACCAGGGCTGATGTTTAGGCTACAGTGTGGAGTATTAGACCAGGGCTGATGTTTAGGCTACAGTGTGGAGTATTAGACCAGGGCTGATGTTTAGGCTACAGTGTGGAGTATTAGACCAGGGCTGATGTTTAGGCTACAGTGTGGAGTATTAGACCAGGGCTGATGTTTAGGCTACAGTGTGGAGTATTAGACCAGGGCTGATGTTTAGGCTACAGTGTGGAGTATTAGACCAGGGCAGATGTTTAGGCTACAGTGTGCTGTGTTAGACCAGGGCTGATGTTTAGGCTACAGTGTGGAATGTTAGAGCAGGGCTGGAATAAAAGCCTGCACATCCAGTAGGTCTCCTGGACGACAGTTGGCCACCCCTGAAATGAAAGGTTATCACATTAACCAAATACTTGTATGTCTTTATACAGTTATTCACTCATTCTATGAATCAGGGATACAATGGATACATACGGTAGGCTACTTCAAAGGAAGGTAGCTAACTAAAACATGTTATCTATAACTTTACAAGACTAAAATGTTTATGTTTCAGGGGAGATCTATGCACAGCATGGAAGTTATTTGTCAATTAGGCTTTTCTGAGAATATTTGTTTTATAGAACGGTGACAATGAGTCAATGGAATTAATACTGAGGCCTACAGCTAAAAATACTGAATGTAACCATAACATGTAACAATTTCAACTATTTTACTGAGCTACAGTTCATATAAGAACAACAGTCAATAAAAAAATAAATGAATTAGGACCTAATCTATGGATTTTACATGACTGGGCAGGGGCACAGCTATGGGTGGGCATGGGAAGGCATAGGCCCACCCACTGGGGAGCCAGGCCCAGACAATCAGAATGAGTCTTTGCCCACAAAAGGGCAGTATTACAGGCAGAAAAATTCCTGAGTTTCATCAGGTGCCTGGTCTCAGATGATCCCGCAGATGAAGAAGCCGGATGTGGAGGACCTGGGCTGGCGTGGTTATACGTGGTCTGCAGTTGTGAGGCCAAAATTCACTCAACTTATTGTGGGAAGCTTGTGGAAGGCTACCCAAAACGTTTGACCCAAGTTAAACAATATAAAGGCAATGCTACCAAATACTAATTGAGTGTATGTAAACTTCTGACCCACTTGGAATTTGATGAAATAAACAAAAGCTGAAATAAATCCTTCTCTCTACTATTATTCAGACATTTCACATCATTAAAATAAAGTGGTGATCCTAACTGACCTAAAACAGGGATTGTTTAATAGGATTAAATGTCAGGAATTGTGAAAAACGGAGTTTAAATGTATTTGGCTAAGGTGTATGTAAAATTCTGACTTCAACTGTATGTTTTGAATTGGCTATATAGCTAGTCTATCATTATATAGGCTACCTGCTGTACACATGCAGATGCTGCACACAGAGAGACTCGCTGAAGGATAGGCCTAATTCTGATCATGGCTGAAATGTAGATTTTATTAAGTGATTGATACTATATTTAAAAAGGAAAAACACAATATTACAATTCCATGATTTTCTGACCATAAGATGGAACAGCGCATCCTGCGCATTCAGGATGGCGCATTTCTCCATCTGCTCATTCTCCATCTGCTTATTCTCCATCTGCTCATTTTCCATCTGCTTATCTCCATCTTCTCCATCTGCTCATTCTCCATCCTCTCCATCTGCTAAATCTCCATCTGCTCATTCTCCATCTGCTCCATCTGCTCATTCTCCATCTGCTCATTCTCCATCTGCTCCATCTGCTCCATCTGCTCATTCTAGGCTGTATACAGTCGTGTATTAATTTCCACAAAGTTTTCTGCTTCAGTGTTTTTTAGATATTTTTGTCAGATGGTACTATGGAATACTGAAGTATAATTACAAGCATTTCATAAGTGTCAAAGGCTTTTATTGACAATTACATGAAGTTGATGCAAAGAGTCCATATTTGCAGTGTTGACCCTTCTTTTTCAACACCTCTGCAATCCGCCCTGGCATGCTGTCAATTAACTTCTGGGCCACATCCTGACTGGTGGCATCCTATTCTTGCATAATCAATGCTTGGAGTTTGTCAGAATTTGTGGGGTTTTGTTTGTCCACCCGCCTCTTGAGGATTGACCACAAGTTCTCAATGGGATTTAAGGTCTAGGGAGTTTCCTGGCCATGGACCCAAAATATCGATGTTTTGTTCCCTGAGCCACTTAGGTAGCACTTTTGCCTTATGGCAAGGTGCTCCATCATGCTGGAAAAGGCATTGTTCGTCACCAAACTGTTTCTGGATGGTTGGGAGAAGCTGCTATCGGAGGATGTGTTTGTACCATTCTTTATTCATGGATGTGTTCTTTGGCAAAATTGTGAGTGAGCCCACTCCCTTGGCTGAGAAGCAACCACACACATGAATGGTCTCAGGATGCTTTACTGTTGGCATGACACAGGACTGATGGTAGCGCTCACCTTGTCTTTTCCGGACAAGCTTTTTTCCAGATACCCCAAACAATCGGAAAGGGCATTCATCAGAGAAAATGACTTTACCCCAGTCCTCATCAGTCCAATCCCTGTACCTTTTGCAGAATATCAGTCGGTCACTGATGTTTTTCCTGGAGAGAAGTGGCTTCTTTGCTGCCCTTCTTGACACCAGGCCATCCTCCAAAAGACTTCACCTCACTGTGCGTGCAGATGCACTCACACCTGCCTGCTGCCATTCCTGAGCAAGCTCTGTACTGGTGGTGCCCGATCCTGCAGCTGAACCAACTTTAGGAGATGATCCTGGCGCTTGATGGACTTTCTTGGGCGCCCTGAAGCCTTCTTCACAACAATTGAACCACTCTCCTTGAAGTTCTTGATGATCCAATAAATGGTTGATTTAGGTGCAATCTTACTGGCAGCAATATCCTTGCCTGTGAAGCCCTTTTTGTGCAAAGCAATGATGACGGCACATGTCTCCTTGCAGGTAACCATGGTTGACAGAGGAAGAACAAGCACCAGCCTCCTTTTGAACTCAATCAACATGACAGAGTGATCTCCAGCCTTGTCCTCGTCAACACTCGCACCTGTGTTAAGGAGAGAATCACTGACATGTCAGCTGGTCCTTTTGTGGCAGGGCTGAAATGCAGTGGAAATGTTTTTAGGGGATTTAGTTAATTGGGGAATTTGCAATCATTGCAATTCATCTGATCACTCAACATTCTGGAGTATATTCAAATTGCCATCATACAAATTGAGGCAGCAGACCTTGTGAAAATTAATATTTGTGTCATTCTCAATTTTTGTCCACGACTGCAGTGTATGAAATATACTAATTAGGGAAGGGGGGAATCGGGAGAACATTTAGTTACTAGGCTACTTGCAATATAGCCTAATAAATCATTAAATTGTCTTTTATCACACATACTTAAGGCAATAGCCATCTACTAGACATTTATACAGTGCTTTTTATTTAACACAAGCCATCATTTATTACAATGGTCAAATCGGGGAGTATTTTAATTGTTTTATGTTTATTTCCTTTTGAATCAGTTTCTTCCGTCCATCGAGTGGGTTTATGAGCTGTTTTAACGAAGTGACTGGTGTCGGATTACATTACATAGCCACCACTACTGAAGGCTGAAAAGTCTTTCCTATTTCCCTCTTATTTCATTGGCTGAGAGGCCTGTCACTTCTTGGCAGAAAGATAAGCATACGCGCGCGGCCCTCAAAGCATTTATAAAGTAGAAACAGCACTCACATTAGGGACTGCAAAATTACTTTACTCATGATTAGTAAATGGTTTATTAATGTGTCAAACGAAGCAAAATGCTGGAAATCTGCATCCACATAAACTAGTCCCGGCATCGTTCTATGACAGGAAGCGTGGTTCCCCTGGTCTCAGGGTACCAGTGCTGTGGGAAAGGATGCTAGGCTTAGCAGAGACGGCTCAGATGTGATATGGCTAAAATGCCAGGATTGGCTTTTTGTCCCAGTCTGACCCTGGTAGTCTACGCCAAGTACATGTTGACTGATGTCAACGTTATGTTCAACTATGGCTAGAGGTTTCAAATAAAACAGGTGTGGTGGGCGATATGAAGACACGCAACTGTAATTGTTCTTTGCTTTTCATTACAATCGGACAAATACGCCATCAGGGGAAAACAGAAAGATATCCACGACTCAGTTTGATGGAGCTTTTGCTGTTCTTTCTACGAGCGCGTCGTTTTCATTCCTTTTTAATGATGGATAATTTAGACTTTGTGGCTGTGGTAACTACTGTAGTGACGACCGCTGTATAGCACTTAAAAATCAGGGCTGTGTATTGTGTAGGCTAAGCCTGGTATGACGTTGATAACCACGTAAATCTTTTCCAGACAAGGTGTTTTAACGTAGTCTGAGCTATGTATATTCAAAATTGCTTAGCGTCAAATTAGACATGCTAGACTACAAATCCCTGCTAGCCATCTTCAGCTGACACCTCTAACAGGTATTGTCAACAAAAAACAGCTACAGTTCAGAATTGTTCAAATCTAGCTAACAGGTCATCCAGAGTCCATTGACTTGAGTCTGCAGTCATGGCATCTGTAGTTCTGAGCCACATTAGATGTGGGTTAAATACAGGCAAATAACGATTAGTCGTCTTGTCCGAGAGTTCAGTCAGAGCAAGTCCACATGAAAAACAGCCATTGAGTGTCAAAATCCCCTGTGGGAAAACTGTTGGAACTATTTCCCCATTGGCCCGCTGGGTTACGGCTCATACTGTAGTGGGCTGCAGCCAGCTACATGGAGACAGTTCCAGTAATGGCAGACAAGTGAGGAAACCGTTTATGCTCCACTGGGACACGTTCAATATTGCAGCGTAGGAAGGTTCATTTTATGTTCTTCTCTTACCAATTATGAATGTAGCTAAATGTAATACAACCAAATCCCCAGAGCAGTGGAAAGAGCCCACAGCCATGACCAAACTGAGAGAAGGAAAGCATGAAAGCTCCCAGTGTCAAGGCTGAGGACTGAGAAGCAGAGTAATGCAATGCTGAGGCCAAACTATAGGCAACTTGTTTCCTTTAATCACATGATGCAACATACAAGATGCAGCCAGAGGTCCATGATTGTGTGGCAGTGACCAAAAGCAAAAATGACTTCGTTCAGTAAACAAAGATTCAACCACCAGTTTTGAAAAAAAAAAAAAAAAAAAAAGGTATTGGTTAAGTCCTGAGCTTACAGACTAGTACTAAAACACTTGTAGGCATTCTAGAGTGAAGTCAACAAGTTACTATTATCATTGCGTTTACTTGATAGCTACCTACATAAATAGCTAGCTAGAACAAAGTGTTAATAAGATAAATTCATTTAAAAAGATTAAAAGCAATACAAATAAGTTATCCAGTAGGCATCTACTGAGGGAGCTAAGAGCTGTGTTGTCAGTCATTTCCCAGCCACTTCAGTAAAAAGGCAGATCCCCAGGAGGACTTAGCATAGACACGTTGCCAAACCTGCAGAGAGGAGAGCCAATCAGCAGATGTTCATGGTAGGATTAAAAAAAAAAAGTGAAAAGTTTAGCAACAGGAAACAAGTGTTATTGGACAGGTTCAGGTAGTGAACACAACCCAGGAGTATTGCTGTGGCTAAAGACAGACATGGTTAAAAGGTTAGACACCATGGTTATGTTTAAGGACTAATAGTAAACAAATAAATAGTACAGATAACCAACTCACTTTGAGCCCTTGTACTTCTCCCTGATGGCCTGTTGGGGGCGACTGTAGGCACTGAGGTACATCTTGTGGAGGTCCTTGAGGCAGGGTACAATCTCTGCCAGGGTGTAGCCAGTGAAGGTGTACAGGGCGTCAGGCTGGAAAAAACAGATGCCACACGGTGAGTTAAGCGAGTCAAACCAGTCTAACTAGGGAATCAGGTAGCCTAGCAGTTAGAGTAATGGGCATTAACCGAAAGGACGCTTTGCAAATACCCGAGCCGACAAGGTGAAAAATATGCCGATGTGCCCTTGAGCAAGGACCTCCACCCTAACTTGCTCCTTGCATCCATACTAGGACTGACAGTCAAACATGTCACTGCACCCACCTGGTGTAGGACTTTCTAAACTCAGCAACAAAAAAAGAAACATCCCTTTCAGGACCCGGTCTTACAAAGATAATATAAAAGTCCAAGTAATTTCAGATCTTCATTGTAAAGGGTTTAAACACTTCCCATGCTTCTTCAATGAACCATAAACAATTAATGAACATGCACCTGTGGAACGGTTGTTAAGACACTAACAGCTTAGTGGGAAGCAATTAAAGGTCACAGTTATGAAAACTTAACACTAAAGAGACCTTTCTACTGACTAAAAATCAAGGATGCCCAGGGTCCCTGCTCATCTGCTTGAACGTGTCTTAGGCATACTGCAAGGAGGCATGAGGACTGCAGATGTCGCCAGGGCAATAAATTGCAATGTCTGTACTGTGAGAAGCCTAAGACAGCGCTACAGGATGGACAGCTGATCGTCCTCGCAGTGGCAGATTACGTGTAACACCTGCAGAGGATCAGTACAGCCGAAACATCACACCTGCGGGACAGGTACAGGATGGCAACCACTGCCCGAGTTATACCACAAACGCACAAATCCCTCCAGTGCTCTGACAGTCCAGCCTATTGTGGACAGAGGGTTTGTAGGCCTGTTGTAAGGCAGATCCTCACCAGCAACAGTGCCTATGGGTCACAAACCCACTTGTCACTGGACCCAGGCAGGACTAGCAAAAAGTACTCTTCGCAGTTGTGTCTCACCAGGGCTGATGGTCAGATTTGTGTTTATCTTTGAAGGAATGAGCGTTACACCGAGGGCTGTACTCTGGAGCGGGATCGAGCTGGAGGGTCCGTCATGGTCTGGGGGGGGGTGTCACAGCATCATCGGACTGAGCAGGTTGTCATTGCAGACAGTCTCAATGCTATGCGTTACAGGGAAGACATCCTCCTCCCTCATGTGGTACCCTTCCTGCAGGCTCATCCTGACATAACCATCCAGCATGACAATACCACCAACTCTACTGCTCATTCTGTGCGTGATTTCCTGAAAAACAGGAATGTCAGTGTTCTGCCATGGCCAGCGAAGAGCCTGGATCTCAATCCCATTGAGCACCTCTGGAACCTGTTGGATCAGAGGGTGAGGGCTAGGTCCACTCCCTCTAGAAATGTCCAGGAACATGCAGGTGCCTTGTTGGAAGACTGGGGTAACATCTCATAGCAAGAACTGGCAAATCTGGTGCAGTCCATGAGGAGATGCACTGCAGTACTTAATGCAGCTGGTGGCCACACCAGATACTGACTTACTTTTGACCCCCTTTGTTCAGGGACACATTATTCAATTTGTTATTTACATGTTTGTGGAACTTGTTCAGTTTGTCTCAGTTGTTGTATCTCATTACATTCATACAAATATTTACACATGAAGTCTGCTGAAAATTAAACGCAGTTGACAGGGAGGACGTTATTTTTTTAAATATATATAGCCTACTTATGAGAACAATGTCTAAAAGGGAAATCACATTCCTGATAGAGTAATTACCACACCAGGATAAAATGCATATACGAGTTAGTATTCTTGATTTAAGGTCAGAACAGGCACTAGTCCTAGGTGGGGGAGGGGGGGTTTACCCCAGAGTGATGATGCAACAGTCAGCATAAGAGCATGAGACCAATGGCCATCAGAGTACAGCAGACAGGCACGTCTTACCCAGAGGGACCTGTTGAGGGTGTAGTTGGCCAGACAGAAAGCAGCAGCTGCCACCATAGAGGGGAAGTAGTGCAGGAATGGATCCACTTCCAACATGCTCAGCTCTGCCACATACTGAGAGTAGTGACATTAACAACAAAAACACTTGTTAACTGCAACAAAACACTCCTGCACATTAAATTAATAATGTTGATAAGCCATTTAGTCAGCTGGGGTGAAACACTTCACATCAGGCCTGGGCAATTCCAGCTCTCAGGGACCTGATTGGTGTCACTCTCCCCCAGCAAACACACCTGATAAACAAATTGCATTTAACTGAAGAGCATGATTAGTTGATTTGAGTCAAGTGTGTTCTAGGGCGAAAGTGTTTCACCAATCGGGACCCTGAGGACTTGGGTCTCCCTACAGGGTTAACCCATTGGGTTTTATTTAACCAGGTGAGAACACATTCTTACAAGAGTGACTAAACGATTGAACACTTGGGTCAGAGTACTGAGTCATGTACCCTGATACCATGCTGCTAGCCTAAAGGCACATTTCAAAAACATGGCACAGCTATCAAGCAGTCAGACATGAGTATCCAGTTCTCTGTAAGTACCAGGGCAAGGCTCTCAGTCTTGAAGCAAACTGCTTGGACGGTGAGGAAATGGCGGAGGAACTGGTGTGTGGTGGGGGCGGTCATGTCGAAGGCCAACACCTTCAGCAGGAAGTGTTCCATACGAAGCAGCTGCTTCTTGGTGTAAGTGTCATCTGTGATGTACACAAAGTCATCCACCTCCGGAGGGTAGATCTCCTCGTATTTACTACCAGAGAAAAGGGTTAGCACTAAACAAAAAAAGCCCATTTACCACAGCTGAGAGTGAACCACCTTCCCTACAGATTACTCGTGGCAGGACTACCGCCAGGCCTAGTATTGTAAACAGATAGAGTTTGTTTACAAAAATTATACTGAATTTGTAACGCGACTTACGCAGCCAGCAGCAGTGCAGCGGTGCCCACCAGCTGCAGCTTGCCCCGGAGTACAGACATGCAGGAGAGGAAGCGGTCCATGTAGTTGACAGCCAGGTAGATCGTCTCCCCACACAGCTTGTACTCCTGGCCGACCTCCACCAGCCAGTCCACCAGGATTACACGCATGCAGTTGGTGATATCCGGCTGCTTCCGCATGTAGCCAGACTTCGGATGGCACTTAATCTGGGACAGAGGGTTAGAAAGAGACTTTACCACCACCTTCAGTTAAAGCAATTTAAAAAACAGGCAAATCTAAAGAACATTTATATGTAGCTGGTGTGAGGTTAACAGCAGGATAAAGTAAATATATACAAAAAGCCAGCCAAGCTACAACTAAAGTGCTGGCGTGTGAAGCCACAATGGGGTAGGGGGGGTGAACAGTGCATTTCATTTAACAGATGCCCTTAAGTCAGAGGCATAGAAGACATTTAAACTAGTAGCCGTATTGCTTGAACGAGTGCGCACTTCAGTCTTGCGTAAGTGTTTGTGGATGTCCTCAGAATATTCTGCCAGACACATGGCATTCTGAGTGGTGACAGCCTCGTTATCTGGCAGCGACTGCATAGAGGTGTCCATGCATGACCCTGCAAAACAAAAGTTTACTATTAAATGAGTCGGTGCTGTGAAAGTTGACATGGTGATGAGTCGTTGCGCCCTTGGTGTGTAATGGCACCAAAGGCCGACCTCACCTGAGCTCAGGTCCAGGAAGAGACGCAAATCTCTATGTTGCATAGCAGCAGTTTCCTCATCCACCACCTGAGGCTCTGCAGCCACTAGTTCACCAGAGGCTGGGATGACGACCTCACATGGCTCATCCACATAGATGTCAGCGCTAGAGCTTGAGGGACAACCCAGGAGATTGGTGTGGGAATTGTCCAAAATAGAGCCACGTTTGGAAAAAATAACTCCCTAAAAAAATAAAAAAGTGATTAGCCAATATGAAGAGACTTGACGCAGAAATAAATAAAAAACCTCAAAACTACTCACCTGACCAAAAGATCGACTGTGTTGTTCGTTTTCTGTTAAAACGCCGAGTATAGTCCTCTGTTTAGCCCTGTCCATACGGGATGAATCCATCCTATTTGAGGCCAGAACATTTTCTTGGCTACTAAGACGGGCGACAGAGCTGAAGTTCATCTTTATAAAATAAAAAATAAGTTAAAAACAACTATAAGTAGAGGGTATTATACATCAGGAGGGTAAAAAAAACAAACCTAAATGTACCTAGTGGATCTGTATAAACTGGCTGCCATGACTACCGGAGGGGTTTAACACGTTCGCAGGTCGACTTGAATTATTATACACAAATAAAAGTTCAGCTGGCTGGTTAGCTAAACTATTATCGCAAAGACCACCAAAACAAAGTTAAAAATAAATAAATAAAAATACAGTGTGTGTGCACGATTTGTTAGCCAACGCTTCAAATGTTTGGCTTTAAGGTAGCTTGCAATTGAACAGTTTCAATTGATATTTTTGTATTTTAAATATAAATGCCACAAACCTTAGTTGCGTGTTACACAGCCGATGATGCACAAACTAGAGAAGACTAAATTATTTTGTCGTGGACTAGCTACCTCCCAGCGGTTTATATTGGCCTGTGCATGCAGGTTTGTCTCATTCGGATGAACCCACTGATCAGCTGTTACAGCTGTTGCTGTGTAAAACTCAGATGTTGATGTGTAAAACTCAGCTGTTTCAGATGTTACTGTGTAAAACTCAGCTGTTTCAGATGTTACTGTGTAAAACTCAGCTGTTTCAGATGTTGCTGTGTAAAACTCAGCTGTTTCTGATTTACACAAATATCAATCGAAGTCCGAACCGCTCTCAGTTGCGCGGTCCAATCACAGCCGACGACGAGACCACGTGGTGACGTTTCCATCGCAATGTGAGGACTCTCTCAGTTGCGCGGTCCAATCACAGCCGACGACGAGACCACGTGGTGACGTTTCCATCGCAATGTGAGGACTCTCTCAGTTGCGCGGTCCAATCACAGCCGACGACGAGACCACGTGGTAACGTTTCCATAGCAACATGAAGACGCTCATAGTTTGCGCGCAGCGTGCGTATATGTTTACAAGCAATATTAGTCTACAATCTCAAAAGAAAACGTTGCCATGAACTGAATGATCATTGATATTTTTATGATCAAAATCTATTAGTGTTTCAGAGAGATGATTTGCCTGGCTAGCCAGACTCATTTAGGGTTTCTATTAAACTGGCACCCGGTTGAACCGGGCAATGATCCGTCACGTGACCGAGCTTAAACCGGTGAGGGAGATGCACCCTGCTCGGGTCAGGTTGTCAACCAAGCAGCAATGCAACTTCTCTTTTCCATAAACTATATCTCGGAATGTTCTAATTAGTTCTCATTGGGAAGGCAGATTAAGCGTTTAAAAAAAAAAAAATCAAAAGCAATCACTTTTAAATTTGAAAAACAGATTCCTACTCATTACTCCACATTCAAACGTAAGTGAGTATGGCTGGGGGTGATTGGCAATGTTAACACATGTTTCCCATGCCAATAAAGCCCTTGAATTGAATTGAATTGAATTGATTGGGAGGTGGAGAATTTAGAGGTCCGGCGAGGTCCGGCGCGCTATCGACTGTGCTGCAAAAGCACGCTCGTGCGGCAGGAACGATTACAATACCGTTACAATACCCAGAAAACCTAATAAACACAGACCTTATTTTAAGTTTCTAAAATCGCCCATGGGAAAAAAATAATGGTGAAAAAAGGATTTTACAATCGTTCATTTTTTCCTATGGGGCGATTTTAGAAACTTAAAATAAGGTCTGTGTTTCATTTAGGCTTACCGTGGCATGACGTTCTGATAAAAGTCACCTTGTCCTAGAGGGATTTACATGGTTATCAAAATGTCACACCAGGGTAAACTTACATGAAACACTGCCCTTATTTGAAGTGTTTCTAAAATCCCCCCATGGGAAACATGAATGGTGGAAAAATAATTGGAACCATTTCCTTGTTTGACTGCAAGGTTTCATGGGTATTATGACTCATTCTGTGCTACTCTTATACACTCTGGCCTGTAAACACAGTGCAGGACAAGCCATACCATCAGAGCCTGTTATCGGACAGACAGGGATGTCATTACATACATTTTGGAAGCTAATAGTTAGTTCCAAAATAAGACATACTTATATTAATCAAAATATAATATTTACATGTAAAAATGACTGGTAACAGAATAAATGGCAAAAGAATAATAACAAATTAAATAATGCTTTAATTAAACATTTTATACTCAAATTTCTACCGCCAACCTGCACATCATCTTTTTTTTAGTTTGTGGCACTAATGTGAGGGGCTATGGCAGGGGGAAGAGTACCACAGCAGCAGGAATCATGTAGAACAACAGTGAAGACATCAACACTATGAAATAACACATGTAATCATGTAGAACAACGTAAAGTGTTAAAATAGCCACCCTTTGCCTTGATGACAGAGTTTGGATACATTGACAAGTCTTGGATACTGTCCTGCTTAAATTACTCTAATAATCAAGTTTTTTATAATAAGGAGAGCACTTTAATATCTGTCCCCTCCTCCTCCCTCTCACACAGAGTAGCAGTGTTTCTGGACTGGTTGGCTGGAACACTGTCCTACTACAGAGTCATCTCTGACACGCTGACATTCCACACAACATTCACTGAGCCCCTCTACCGAGGGTTTTATCCTGACACCTCAGTGACTATTATCGCCACAGTGTTCTTTTGTCAGGTTAAACAGGTTATTTTTTACATTTATTTTACCTTTATTTAACTAGGCAAGTGGGTTAAGAATAAATTCTTATTTACAATGACGGCCTAGGAACAGTGGGGTAACTGCCTGTTCAGGGGGCAGAACGACAGATTTTTACCTTGTCAGCTCAGGGATTCTATTCAGCAACCTTCCAGTTACTGGTCCAATACTCTAACCACTGGGCTAACTGTCACCCCAATTTCCACAGTGTCACGTAGGGCTGCACGATTTTGACAACAAATCTAGGCCTTATTTTTTGTAAGAGGAAACATTGAATGTTGCGACAGATTATAGGGTCCCACTCCCCTGGGAAACAACTGACCAACACTTTGGTCCCTACCCCGTTACAACAACACCTCCATAGAGATCCTATTACTATTCCAATTTCTTATTCTATGAATTCAAACAACGCTGTATTCAAAGTGCCCATGATTATAGGCTATAGAGTTTGAATAGTTATTATATTTCCATGATTCCAACAGTTCACCAGTGTTTTGATCTAAATCGCAAGTGAAATCGCTGTTGAAATACTTGGTTAAAACATTGATTTGATGTCAAAATCGTGCAGCCCTACGTGGCAGTGAGAATATGATCTCAAATGAGATAAACTTTTGATTGAAGTTTGATTGAACAGTATAAAACAATCAGAATAGAGAAAGCCCCATTGAAAACACATAATTTAGGTAGAGGTATTTACAGTATATTAGGTACAGCCCTGCTAGCCACCTCACCCACAACAGAGACACATATTGATACACCCCATAACCCCCCCTCTGACTGCAGCTGGAGAGGTTTGACGTTTTGAAATATCCCAGTTCTGATGTATATGGAAATTGATTTGTAAAATTACTGAATGAAAATGTATGTCTCTTGACTTGACAAACTGTATTTTGTATTCTTATGTTTTGCATTGAAAAAAAACATGATAAAAAAAAATATATATATGCTGTTTATATCATCAACATAACACGTTTCATTTCACATTTCATTTTGTCTGAGCATTTCCAGGTATGCCACAAATCTATTTCATGCAGGTGTGTGTGTGTGTGTGTGTGTGTGTGTGTGTGTGTGAGAGAGAGAGAGAGATAATTCCAGATATGACCAGCAGAGGGCAGCCTGCAAGAAGGACTCCTTCCCTGTCCTGCTCTCTCTCGGCGGACTGTCCTCGTTTGTTTTTGTTGTGCGAGAGAAGGAGAAGCATCAAGCCTACAGATTAAACATTTGTAGGGTATTTATAAATTATTTCCTCAAGTTAATTATATGATGTTGCATTAGATCAGGTATCTATAACCGTATTATTTAATTAGCGTGATCCCATCGTTTCGTGCAGAGACTCACTCAGATCTATGAGAGGGAAGTGAATGAAATGTCAAGCCAGTCGACCAGTTAGCTTCCAATTACATGCGAGTTAACTCACAACACTTTGCCAGCTACAGCCTAACGTTACATCAATAGATTACGGGACAGGCCACTTCTCTGGGCAACTGTTTTACGTTATCCCTTTTCTGCAAAATCGTGGGGGGATTATTTAATCTAAATCATGAGTGAAGAGGAGAGTTCCACCTCAACGGGTAACAACAAGGACTCGAGCATTTCGCTCCTACTAACCAAGGACGGACAGACGTACTACGTTGACAAAAGCGGTGTTGTCGACTGCAGAAATGTAGTCACGCCGCAAGAATCGGACAATAACATGTTCTCGTACGACATGGATGATGCCGACGAGGAGAGCGATGTTTTAGACACCTCGGACCCCCGTGACAGCGCGGCGAGTCCCGAAGAGCTCAACGAGGAAGACGGATTCGGGGAGAACGAGAACGTGTCGAAAACGTGCACGTACGACGGTTGTACGGAGACCACGACCCAGGTAGCCAAGCAGCGGAAACCCTGGATGTGTAAGAAGCACCGTAACAAGATGTACAAAGACAAGTACAAGAAGAAGAAGAGTGACCAGGCTATGTCCAGCGGGAAACAAGATGTAAGAGTTTACCTGGCCGACAGACAAACACACACCGGGTGTAATTCTTTCATCTGTTTTTCTGTCATAGTCCAGGAAATCCACAATATGTGCATGGTTTTGTTCCAGCCCAGTGCTGAATTACATCTGATCCAACTCATCATTCGTTGAGTCAGGTTTGTTACGATAGGGCTGGAACAAAACCCTGGTGTGGTTCCTCAGGACTGGGACTGAAGAATACTGCTCTAGTCTAAAGGGATATGTGTGATGGTTATATATTGATCTGTACTGTGTGTTGATCAGGAGAGCTTGGAGGAGAGGCCTGTGTCTGTAAACAAGCAGCGTCTTGGCACCGTGGGGGACCGTCCGGCCAGACCCTCCCTCATCGAACAGGTGCTCAACCAGAAGAGACTGGTGGGTCACACAGACAGACACGTATAGACACGGCAGTTAACACATCTTAGGTTGTTGAAATGTGCAGCATATTTTCAGTCCCTGTAATGGCACTTACCAGTATCGTGAATTCAAACAATGCATTACGTCACACTAGCGTCTGTGTGTGTGTGTGTGTGTGTGTGTGTGTGTGTGTTCTGTCCCCAGTCTCTGCTGAGGAGTCCTGAGGTCATCAGGTTTCTACAGCAGCAGCAGCGTCTCCTGACCACCCAAAGTCACAGCCAATCGCAGCCTGACTTCCAGGGCTGCTAACGGGACAACAGGGGAGGGGCCAGCCACTCTCTGTGTGTCCACCTCCAGACACGGGTTCTAGAATGTAGAATGTTCTGGAATTATGCTAAGTCATTCTGGAACTATTCCATCTATCACGGTGGCAGGAGGACACAGTTGTTAGTACCTATCTAACTCATAGGGGTTAACTAACCCCTAACCTTAACACAACCCTGACATTACCCTAACTATCTTATGACCCATTCACTTGATATATACGTAAACTGTCAGGTGCACCGCTCGGACTGGTGCAGGACTCGGCCAAAAACCTCGGAGCAGCCGTTCTCACATGGTTTTCCCTCCCTGCTTTCTTACGCGATGAATCATGTAGGCCTCTACCCCCAAAAAACATACAGAAACTGAAATCCTAATGTACTGCCCATCCGGTGAGGTGATACAGCATGGCCATCTAGTGACTCCCAGCGAAAAGATATTCAGGCTCGTTTACCGGAGTAGTAAAGACAGAATGGAGACTGTATTCCTATCAACATCAACTGTGCTTCCAATCAATCCATTCATCAATCGATCCATTCATCAATCAATCCATTCATCAATCAATCAATCTGTTAAATAGAATTCCTGAAGTTGGTAAACAAACCGCATGCTTTATAAATGTCACTGTCAGCTAGAAAAAGAAAAGGGAACTCACTTGTTTTAATGTTGTTTTTTAAAATGTTGTTTTGTCTGCTGTGTTAATTAAACTGATGTTTTGGCCCAATTTTTAGATTTGATTTTGAAAACAAGACTGTAGTACACAGATAGTAGATGTGACAAAGAATATCATTTTATACCAAAACTCCTGTTTAATAATTAGGCAGCATTGTGTTGTTGTTGTTGTTAGATGACAGATGTATCAAGTCTGAATTCACTGTGTCGGATCGCTATCAGTTTTTCTGTGATTACATGTGACAATGACAATCATGCTTCAGTGTGTGTGTGTGTGTGTGTGTGGGGGGGGCATAGCGTGATGTTTGAAGGGTGGGGGGGCAGGGTGCTAAAAAGCTACTATGTGGCTGTCTGCTCGGTTTTTAAATCAAGGTTGGGGTCAATTCCAGTCAGGAAGTAAACCTAATTCCTAAGAGAATTGGAATTTTCAATTTACTTTCTGAATTTAAATGGGATTGACCACAACTTTAGTATAATCTATTTGTTGTGATGTGTAATCTGTAGTTTGGGGTAGAACCTGCAACCCTAACCACAGATCTAGGATCAGATTACCCTATGAACCGATCCTTAACCATTGTAGTTTGGGGTAGAACCTACAACCCTAACCACAGATCTAGGATCAGATTACCCTATGAACCAATCCTTAACCATTAAGTCCTATTTATACCAGGTTTGGGGTCAATTCCATTTAAACTCAATTCACAAAGTAAAGTGAAATTCCAATTTTCTTCAATGCTTTTCAATGAGTAAAGTTTGGAATTAGGTTTACTTTCTGAATTGATTGGAATTGACCCCAAACCTGATTAATACCAAATGCAATTAGCTAAGCAAAAATGGTTATCCTTCATAGATGTGTAGTGACAAATTGCAGGTCTAGACACATTTGCGTATTTTTGTTGCGCAAGTACGAAGAGCGGCCATTTTGCATAGCTAATTGCTTTCTTGCTTTGCATTCTTGCGTAGAGTATAAGTTAGGATGGAATGGCATCTGACCTTGGATCAGTGGTTAGTACAGTTGAAGTAGTTTCCCTTATAGTCATCTACTGGTAACATCTGACCTTGGATCAGTGGTTAGTACGGCTGAAGTAGTTTCCCTTATAGTCATCTACTGGTAACATCTGACCTTGGATCAGTGGTTATAGGGTCAACTTCAATGTTGGTACTCCTCTCATCAGGCTGTGCCTATTATGTAATGTCTATTAAACACTGTGTTTTGACTATGTGTCGAGTTTGTCTCGTTAACTATGCTTTTTTAAGAAGCACTAGTGCAACATCTAGTATAGCTTCCTCTGAATAAATACATTTGGGCAGGGATTCAATCCAATTGCACAATTAGGCTACGATTGCACCTCTTTAAAAGCAATATTCCACTGTTGGCGGAGATCGGTGGATATGTCAAATCGGAAGTTACCATTAATTAAATGTTAAGTGAGCTACATCGCTCAATCAGATCGAATCCCGGATTTATTCACAGAGAATGCTATTACAGATGTCATATGTCTATGAGCACAGTTCCTTCATGCATCGTAAATATACTACAAAACAAAATCCTTTCAATTCTAAAAAAAAATATTTAATGAAATAATCAGAAAGGCAGTCAGAAACAACAGTAAATACATGTTTATAATGTTTCCAACACGTAAAACACCATTTTATACACTGACATATACGTATCTATTAGTAACTACTGTTTCCTTTGATCTCAAATGGTACCCTACTGCACTATATAGGGAATAGGGTGCCATAGGGTTCTGGTCTAAAGTAGTGCACTATATAGGGAATAGGGTTCTGGTCTAAAGTAGTGCACTATATAGGGAATAGGGCTCTGGTCTAAAGTAGTGCACTATATAGGGAATAGGGCTCTGGTCTAAAGTAGTGCACTATATAGGGAATAGGGTGCCATAGGTCTCTGGTCTAATGTAGTGCACTATATAGGGAATAGGGTGCCATAGGGGGCACACACCACTGTCTTTGAGTGAGTTAAAGGGTTATTTAAACAAGAGCTATGTGTGGTTGAATACAGTATCTGTAGATTACAGTAAGCAAAAAGGTGATTGAATGATAGTTGAAACCATAGTCTAATGACACTGAAGGGTTAGATTAAACCCATTCTGCCTCAACCCACAACTGCCTTGCAGCATCATTGTTTTTTGTTTAGGCGTTGTGGGAGAGGTGTACCGCGTTGGAGCTGCCAAAGCAGCAACGGGCTCCCGGTGTTGTACCTGTGCAGGACATTGCCATTGGATGTGTCTAGTTGCATTAGTAATGACGTCATGTAGCTGTGTTACAAGTTGGAACACTGGATCGCGTGTTGTAATCTACGCCTCGATTGGCTGATATAAAAATCCTTATTAATTGCCTCATTTGAGTGTTGTTATTATTTCAACTATAGCCTACACTTTTCTCGTTCTGAACTTCTAACGCAGGTGGGATTTATTAAAGATGTGCTATTTCGTTACAAATCAATTTTTCGACAGCTCCCATCACAGTTACACACCTCTGACATCACCTAAACAAACAAAACACAATGAAACGGATATTGTGATGTCGGTTGACGCTGGACAGCGCCCTTACAGTAAAACTAGACAGCAGAGTAGCTAAAACAATACAATGGGCATCTGCATCACTGACACATTGTACATTGACTAACTGAAAGCTACAGTAACTTCTGTATGTATGATTGATTGTCATCAACTTCAATAACATTTGTAATGTTAAATGGTTGATTCCTGTCAGGAAGAAAAAGCTGCTATTTCAATAGCGTCAGTCGAGATAAGCATAGATCCATTAAGATGTGTGTGTGTCAGGATACAGAGGATTTGTGTGTGTGTGTGTGTGTGTTTCAGGACAGACCACATCTCTGTGTGTGTGTGTGTGTGTGTGTGTGTTTTAGGACAGACCACATCTCTGTGTGTGTGTGTGTGTATGTATATGTTAGGACACGGAGGAGATGGGGTTATGAGGAGAGCCCATCTGTGTGAGGACTTTGTCCAGCCACTGCAGAGGGCCGTGCAGGTGCACCTCTATCCAGCAGGGGGTGCTGGTGACATCCTGTCGGTGGTACTCTGCACCCCAGCCCTGCATAGAAGAAGAGGAAGTAAACACAACGTTTTCAGAGACGTGTTCAACCGGACGTTTTGGAAAGTTCGGATAGAAATATGTTATGTAGAACAAACATGCCTCTCAGACAAAGTATCACATCTGCTCTATTCATGGAATTTCTATGTGCAACATTCGATAACGTTTGGCAATTGAATGTGGCCCAGATGGGTTGTATAGATTAGTGCACACTGTAGCAAAACAAAAGGGTTTGGCAACAGAAAACGAAAAAAGTTTCTAAATTGAACAAGTTCAGGTAGTTCCTCCCTGTAGTTCCTCCCTGTAGTTCCCCCCTGTAGTCCCTCCCTGTAGTTCCCCCCTGTAGTTCCTCCCTGTAGTTCCCCCTGTAGTTCCTCCCTGTAGTTCCCCCTGTAGTCCCTCCCTGTAGTTCCTCCCTGTAGTTCCCCCTGTAGTTCCCCCTCCCCCTGTAGTTTCCTCCCTGTAGTTCCCCCTGTTTCCCCCTCCCTCCCTGTAGTTCCTCCCCCTGTAGTTCCCCCCCTGTAGTTCCCCCTGTAGTCCCTCCCTGTAGTTCCCCCTGTAGTTCCCCCTGTAGTCCCCCCTGTAGTTCCCCCTGTAGTCCCCCCTGTAGTCCCCTGTAGTTCCTCCCTGTAGTCCCTCCCTGTAGTTCCCCCATGTAGTCCCTCCCTGTAGTTCCCCCTGTAGTCCCTCCCTGTAGTTCCCCCCTCCCTGTAGTTCCTCCCTGTAGTCCCCCCTGTAGTCCCCCTGTAGTCCCCTACCCCCTGTAGTTCCTCCCTGTAGTCCCTCCCTGTAGTTCCCCCATGTAGTCCCTCCCCCTGTAGTTCCCCCCTCCCTGTAGTTCCTCCCCCTGTAGTCCCTCCCTGTAGTTCCCCCTCTTGTAGTTCCTCCCTCCTCCCTGTAGTCCCTCCCTGTAGTTCCTCCCTGTAGTCCCTCCCTGTAGTTCCCCTCTTGTAGTTCCTCCCTGTAGTCCCTCCCTGTAGTCCCCCCCTGTCCATTTTCTTCTGTTTGGTGCGTAGTGAATATGACTTTGGTGTGTGTATGTGTGGCAACTTGAGAATCTTGTGTACACATTTGCGCGGGTGTGTGTGTTGGTGTACGTGTGTGTAACAAGATACGACCGTGACCAATATGTGTGTGTGTAGTGGTCTTGGAACACTCTCACTCCAGGCAGGAGCCAAATATCAGAACAACATGGTGTTGAGTTACCGTGGAAACAACACTTTCAACATAATGACTTCTTTCAAATTTGTACAAATCATAAAACCATTTAGAAATATTTGGCAAACATAAAAAAAGATATTGAATGCCATCTGAAGTTTGTAGGCTGTTAACTATTACATCATTCTTTCTTGAAGCTCCTAAACAATGTCGTTTCTACAGAGCCAAGTATCAGAATAACATGGTGTTGAGTTACCGTGGAAACAACGTAGACATCTCAGTTCTCCTCTCTTCGCTCACAGACATCTGTTTCAATGTGAGTTTCAGTGCTACATTCACTGCCCATGCAGACTCTCTCATAACCCCACCCTTTTAACACCTGACCCTTCACCCCTGACCTCTAACCACCACCCTCTAATACCTGACCCTTCACCATCTGACCTCTAACCCCTGACCCCAGTTACCTTGACAAAGCTCATGCGTATAGTACACATCTTGGTGAGTTCGTAGACCACCTCGAAGCCGTGGTTGACGGACTGAGAGAGGAGCTCGGCGAACAGCTGGTTGTTGAAGATCTTCAGACTACAGCCGCTGGGGATCTTACACACGGTGGTGGCATGGAAACCATGCTGATAGTTACAGTTACGACTCTGGACGAAGATACTGCTGTCACTCAGACACTCGGCGTACACCTCACCACCCACGTAGTAGAGATGGACACCTGGAGGGGGAGGAGAGAGAGGGAGAGAGAGAGAGTTAGAGTCTAGGAGTCTGCTGTCACGAAGATACCACCCACGTGCACCTGTCACTGGACAGACACTTCACTCAGCACTTACACTTCACCACCCACGTAGTAGAGATGGACACCTGGAGGGGGGAGGAGAGAGCCAGAAGGGTTAAAATCCTTGAGCTCATTGCTATCCGCAATCGTCTTGGCAGAGAAGAGGCTGTACGGAGAGACATGAATA
>NC_056461.1:42234940-42239940 GCF_018296145.1 Oncorhynchus tshawytscha
TATTGTGATGTCATTATGGGGTATTGTGTCTATAATTATTCGGGAAAAAAACAATTAAATCAATTTTAGAATAAGGCTGTAATGTAACAAAATGTGCAAAAAGTCAAGGGGTCTGAATACTTTCCGAATGCACTCGGTGGGACAACCACATTTCACAGTCATAGTAAGTACATGTTTCTTCAATAAAGACGATATCAGCAGAGCCAGTAGTAGTAGGAAAAGACAAGTGCTAGGATTAGTTTAAGGATTTTTTTATTTTTTTACCTATGTGCGGTGCTGAGAAGGTGAGCTTGTGTGTGGAGTCTCCAGGCTTGACATCCTCAGTTGGGACTGTCTCCATCATGCTATAGGGGGAGGTGGGGTCTCTGCAGGGAGGAAGGGAACAGGGGGTGGGGGGGGCAGAGGGGTGGAGTGGAACAGAGGGGGAGTAGAGGGGTGGAGGGGTACAGAGGGGGGCGGAGAAGAACAGAGGGGGGAGGAAGAGAAATTACAACACATCAAAAGTAAAAACATATATATACATAGCTACAAAAGGATTATACTAATAGGACAAATGACTATTTGATCTTTATTAAGATGATTACTGCAATGGTACTGTATTACACTACCAGTAGTAGTACTGCATTACAATATTAGTAGTAGTACTGTATTACAATATTAGTAGTAGTACTGTATTACAATATTAGTAGTAGTACTGTATTACAATATTAGTAGTAGTACTGTATTACAATATTATTAGTTGTACTGTATTACAATATTAGTAGTAGTACTGTATTACAATATTAGTAGTAGTACTGTATTACAATATTAGTAGTAGTACTGTATTACAATATTAGTAGTAGTACTGTATTACAATATTAGTAGTAGTACTGTATTACAATATTAGTAGTAGTACTGTATTACAATATTAGTAGTAGTACTGTATTACAATATTAGTAGTAGTACTGTATTACACTACCAGTAGTAGTAATGTATTACAATATTAGTAGTAGTACTGTATTACACTACCAGTAGTAGTACTGTATTACACTACCAGTAGTAGTACTGTATTACAATATTAGTAGTAGTACTGTATTACAATATTAGTAGTAGTACTGTATTACAATATTAGTAGTAGTACTGTATTACAATATTAGTAGTAGTACTGTATTACACTATTAGTAGTAGTACTGTATTACACTACCAGTAGTAGTACTGATTTACAATATTAGTAGTAGTACTAGTGCCATTGAAATTAGCCTAAATATTGTTCTGGTATCGATGGCTCCATCTTACCGTCCAAACACTTTGTATGCAGTCGGCAATCCACTTGTACCGGTTCTTAACTACAACATTCTCCATTCAGGTTGCAAAGGCGTTGATTTCCTCCTGAACTCAATTTAATGGGATGGAGGTGGGGGGGGGGACAGGGAAAATATGCGTACTTTCTTTATGAAACACTGTTTCGCACCACCATGTTAGTGGTTAATGCTACTTCCTGATGTTGCACCCTGCGTTCAGACAGGGGTAAACAACAAACTAGGACTAGCATTTCCTAGACATTAGCCATTAGCCATTTCCTAGACAAGGTGGTGAAAAATTGTGTTTCATAAGAGAAAGAAAGCATATTTTTCAGCGTTTTTCCCCCAGCCTTGTCACCAATTAAATCTAGTTTAGGATGAAATTGACGCCTTTGCAGCCTGAATTGAGAATGTTTCAGGAATGAACCGGTACAAGGGGGATACGAGTGCATTGCCGGCCATTTGCATGGTAAGATGGAAACGACTCAATATCGCCACCTGCTGGCATTTGGGCTACATTGCAGTAATACGCTCAATAGAGATAATAGCAACCTAAAGCAATACAGTCATCGCATGTCTACCTATAATGTGGTATGGGACGGCTATAGGACTGTAGTAGTAGTCTTGTAGTGTTAAGTATACGTATACATTTAGTAGGTGTACCTGTGATGTGGTAGGGGCTGGTAGGTTCGGCTGAGCTGCTGGGAGAGTTGGGGTAGCTGGCGGAGGTGGGGGACTGGGTGAGAGAGGATGAGGAGGGGGAGGAAAAGGAGGCGCAGGGGAGAGGAGGGAAGGAGTCCGGGTATGTAGCGTTCTGGGGCATCAGGGGCTCGTTGTGGAGCGAGGCGTTCCGGAACTTAGCCAGTAGACTGTGCTGGGGGTTAAACTCACTGTGGCGGGGGACCAACACTGGGGGAAGCACTGAGAGGGGGAGGGGACAGACAGAGAGACAGACAAGACAGAGAAAGGGAGAGACAGAGAAAGGTGGAGAGAGAGAAAAAGAGAGAGATCGACAGTGAAAGAGATAGACAGGCAGAGAATGGCGGAGAGCGAGAGAGAGACAAACAGACAGACAGAGACAGAGAGCAAGAGAGAGAGAGAGGAGGGAGAGGAGAGAGACAGAGAGAGAGGAGAGAAACAGAGAGAGGAGAGAGAGGGAGAGGAGAGAGACAGAGAGAGGAGAGAGAGGAGAGAAACAGAGAGGGGAGAGAGAGGGAGACAAAGAGAGAGAGAGAGGAGAGAAACAGAGAGGGGAGAGGAGAGAAACAGAGAGGGGAGAGAGAGGGAGAGGAGAGAGAGACAAACAGACAGACAGAGAGAGCAAGAGAGAGAGAGAGGAGGGAGAGGATAGAGACAGAGAGAGAGAGGAGAGAAACAGAGAGAGGAGAGAGGGAGAGGAGAGAGACAAAGAGAGGAGAGAAACAGAGAGAGGGGAGAGAGAGGGAGAGGAGAGAGAGACAAACAGACAGACAGAGAGAGCAAGAGAGAGAGAGAGGAGGGAGAGGATAGAGACAGAGAGAGAGAGGAGAGAAACAGAGAGAGGAGAGAGAGGGAGAGGAGAGAGACAAAGAGAGGAGAGAGAGGAGAGAAACAGAGAGAGGAGAGAGGGAGAGGAGAGAGACAAAGAGAGGAGAGAGAGGAGAGAAACAGAGAGGGGAGAGGAGACAGAAACAGAGAGAGAGGAGAGAAACAGAGAGAGGGGAGAGAGAGGGAGAGGAGAGAGAGACAAAGACAGAGAGACAGAGAAAGAGAGAGACAGAGAGATTGATCAGTCAGTACAGTTCTTCTCATATCAAATAACTGTAAATCCAGTTTGTCTCTGAACAGAACACAGTGCGGCTGAGATCAGGTTTCGTCCCACATCCCTCTACTGACCTTTATCTCAGATAATTAAAACACAGGAACAATAGAGAGACAGACAGACCACCGAGATGTGTCTGAAATGGCACTCTATTCCCTATGAGGGCCCTGGTCAACAGTAGTGCACTATTTATTGAATAGGGTGCCAATCCCGACTCAAGACTGGGTTAGATAACACAGGACTGTCTACTTAGTCTGGCAAAATCCCATCTCTGATTTACATCTCTGATTTACATACTGTACATAGTAAAAAGGTATGCAATCAGTAAAAGGTAAGAAGAGTCTAGGTATTGTGATACACCTGGTGTCTCTACCTGTCTGTAGGGGTTAATATAGCTTCATACCTGGTGTCTCCACCTGTCTGTAGGGGTTAATATAGCTTCATACCTGGTGTCTCCACCTGTCTGTAGGGGTTAATATAGCTTCATACCTGGTGTCTCTACCTGTCTGTAGGGGTTAATATAGCTTCATACCTGGTGTCTCTACCTGTCTGTAGGGGTTAATATAGCTTCATACCTGGTGTCTCCACCTGTCTGTAGGGTTAATATAGCTTCATACCTGGTGTCTCTACCTGTCTGTAGGGGTTAATATAGCTTCATACCTGGTGTCTCTACCTGTCTGTAGGGGTTAATATAGCTTCATACCTGGTGTCTCTACCTGTCTGTACCTGTCTGGGGTTAATATAGCTTCATACCTGTCTGTGTCTTCTACCTGTCTGTAGGGGTTAATATAGCTTCATACCTGGTGTCTCTACCTGTCTGTAGGGGTTAATATAGCTTCATACCTGGTGTCTCTACCTGTCTGTAGGGGTTAATATAGCTTCATACCTGGTGTCTCTTCACCCTGTCTGTAGGGGTTAATATAGCTTCATACCTGGTGTCTCTACTGTCTGTACTTCATACCTGTCTGTAGGGGTTAATATAGCTTCATACCTGGTGTCTCTACCTGTCTGTAGGGGTTAATATAGCTTCATACCTGGTGTCTCTACCTGTCTGTAGGGGTTAATATAGCTTCATACCTGGTGTCTCTACCTGTCTGTAGGGGTTAATATAGCTTCATACCTGGTGTCTCCACCTGTCTGTAGGGGTTAATATAGCTTCATACCTGGTGTCTCTACCTGTCTGTAGGGGTTAATATAGCTTCATACCTGGTGTCTCCACCTGTCTGTAGGGGTTAATATAGCTTCATACCTGGTGTCTCTACCTGTCTGTAGGGGTTAATATAGCTTCATACCTGGTGTCTCTACCTGTCTGTAGGGGTTAATATAGCTTCATACCTGGTGTCTGTAGGGGTTAATATAGCTTCATACCTGGTGTCTCTACCTGTCTGTAGGGGTTAATATAGCTTCATACCTGGTGTCTCTACCTGTCTGTAGGGGTTAATATAGCTTCATACCTGGTGTCTCTACCTGTCTGTAGGGGTTAATATAGCTTCATACCTGGTGTCTGTAGGGGTTAATATAGCTGTGTCTGTAGGGGTTAATATAGCTTCATACCTGGTGTCTGTAGGGGTTAATATAGCTTCATACCTGGTGTCTCCACCTGTCTGTAGGGGTTAATATAGCTTCATACCTGGTGTCTGTAGGGGTTAATATAGCTTCATACCTGGTGTCTCTACCTGTCTGTAGGGGTTAATATAGCTTCATACCTGGTGTCTCCACCTGTCTGTAGGGGTTAATATAGCTTCATACCTGGTGTCTGTAGGGGTTAATATAGCTTCATACCTGGTGTCTCTACCTGTCTGTAGGGGTTAATATAGCTTCATACCTGGTGTCTCCACCTGTCTGTAGGGGTTAATATAGCTTCATACCTGGTGTCTCCACCTGTCTGTAGGGGTTAATATAGCTTCATACCTGGTGTC